>NW_026575145.1:17506846-17664346 GCF_905146905.1 Nyctereutes procyonoides
AGAATAATTGTTCTCACTTGTGTTGCCAAGAAGAAGCATTAGAAAAAATATGTTTATGCTGAAGATGAATTTATGTATGATATATAATCAGTAACATATCTACTGAAGATCTCTATGATCAAAAATAAAATTAAGGTTAACCATTCTTAAACTTTTCCTTAGGAAACTTGATATATAGAGCGGTACTCTCCATTCCAATGTTGCTCTGCTATTTATTAGAGATTATTCTCTTTTACTCAATTTATACTTCATGTTTACATTGATTCGGTTAAAAATATATATCTTGAGTCTTCCTGGGTTACTGCCTTGGTGCCTCATGGCATCACTTTAAAGACAAACTGTGCTGCTCCTATTTTCTTTATTGGTCATTTCTGTCTGCTCCAGCACAAATACAGCTACAAACTGCGGGTGTCACAAATACATGTGGGATCCCCAGGTACAGGGTTCCCACCAATGATTTTGTCAGATTAGAGTTCAGCCACTCCTCATACAATAGGAAAATGTGAGATTAAATCAGGAGAAGCCTGAAGAGATTGTGGTAGATATCCTTTTAAAAATTTACTTCATAATTAAAGAAGCATTACTCTTTTCAAAATAGATTAGGAATTGGAGTTGAAAAAACTACTTCTTCGTAAAGCACCACCTGAGAATTATACAAATTTGTATCCTTCTTAGAACTTTTACATATGACAGATATAATTGGGTATAATAAGGAGGGATAGGGTGCCAGGTGGCAAAGTCACCTCCGTAACCACAGAGAAAATGTGTGTGGAATCGGAGATACCATTTCCTAATTTCCAGTATTAGGGTTGAATCTGTGATGTATGAATGGACTTTTTTTTTCCATTCAACATATCAGGCAAAGATCTGAATAAAGTTAATGTTCCCTTTTGACACCCATATCAGACTGAAAACACCTCAATCAACTGTTGGATGGATTTGGCATAATTATTGATACGCTTTGCAGGATTTAAAGAGTGAGGATTCAGTGCTCACATACCACATTTGAAACGAACACAACTTATCAAGCAGAGTTCTGACATGTGTGACTCTTAGTATCATTTTGGAAGTGAAATAACCTGTCAGATTTTAAAATGTGTTAACAACTGGATGGTTAAATGGCAGGGACATGAAGAAAGGACATGGGTTTGGTTTGAGATTTTGTTCTGGAGTAGAGTCACTGACTGCCAGCCTAGAAGTAATCACAACAAAACTTTTCCCCAGGGGTTCTGAACAGAAATTCTATGGTAGAATAAATAAACTACTACACAGTTAGATTATCTTAACTAGCATCTGCAATCTTCCTTACAATAGCCATTTATTGATGTCTTTCCAAATACATTAGAAGTGGCAGATGATTTATTTTGCCTTTGAAAAGTACGTATAACCATTCACTCATTCAACAAATATTTAAGTTTCTACTCTGTGCCAGGCATTCTTTTCTAAGTACATTATCAAAATTGGATAGTACAAAATGCCTAGCATCCTTTTATTAGAGATGTTTTAACTTTAAATGGATTAAAGCAATTTATATAGAAGGTTAGATAAAATAAAATCTGCTCTCAGTCTTTGTACAGTTCTTTACCTTGATTAATGTATGTTTGGTGCCTGACACATAGTAGGTGCTTTGAATATGGTGCTCTGCTAGTTTTTCTATGTTTTAACCCCAGTCGATTTTTCATGTGAGTGGTATTGTCTAGCAAAAAGAAATCATCTGACCACTACCATCATTCATTGGCACTAGTCTCATTTCCATCTATGATAGTGATTTCTTCTAAGGGGCTATAATATCTTTTTTTTTGTTTGTTTGATTTCAAAGTATGTTTCCATTATTCTTTGCATTTCTTCTGGAAAAAGGTGGGAGGGCAGGGTGTGGGAGTTAGAGTGGATGTGTAGTATTGGGAGAAGACTCAGCATGTATTTTTGGAATTAGAGTTTAAATGGCTGTGTATGTGTGTGCGCACATGCGCATGCATGCACGTGCACGTAATAACTCAGGATGAATTGGGAGTCTCCCAAAAAGAGAGACATTACTACCCTTCAAGGAAAATGTAATGGAATTGGTAACAATGAAACCTGGGCTGGATACAATTTTTCTTTAATGAACAGTGAGTCAGTCAGCAGCCATCCTGCTAAACACTTCTGGTGCTGAGCAATACTCTGGGTACCACTGGAATGGTTTTAGAAGTAGTGAAGGATTTAAGAGATACAGATGTGATTGAAACTTTCTTCTGAAGGAATTCACAACTTGGGGTCTGGGCCCCCATGGGACATTTATATTATTATATCCCTTGGCAATTTCCTGCTTCTTGAGGAAATTTTCACCATCCATTTTTACTAAAAATTTGTGTGTAAGTCCCTTGTAACCAAGGAAAACTATGATTTTTCATAGTTTATCTGTTAACAAATAGATAACAATTATTACATGCACTTGATCTAAAAGGGAAATGAGGATGGATACTCACGTAAGGGCAGAAAATAATTCTATGCCAAAATTGATCCCTTTCACTTCTACTGAAGTTCTATCACTATCTGTATTCATGCCTATATCCAGCTATATCATCTCTTTGTTGTCTGCCTATCTCCTAGATTATTGTAACTAAAGTCTACCCTCTATTAAAATTTACAATAAAAATGTACTCTCAGTGAAATGATGGCAGATTATAATCATTCAGTAAGGGGTATACACATACCCACATACTGACAAATGCAAAGTAATATTACCTCTGAGATACGTGGAAATGCTGATATATTTCTAGTACCTCAAACATTCTGAATACACATAGGTATAAAGGAGCAAGCCCTTAGAACCTTTGGAGGCACATAAGCGTTTTCATTCAAAATGCTGAGGATAAAATGAGAAGGCAAAGCTGGCAGTAAACATTCAAATATATATGTAAATATCTCCTTTGAAATTCCTTCCTGCCATATTGCACAGTTCAAATTAGTAAAAGAAGGTTCTTACCGCACAGGGTATTTTTTCAAGATACTTAAACCGATATGTACACATCATTTCTATGATCTGAAAATCAGGTACATTTTATAAAACTTTCCCCTTTACTCATGCTCTTATAGGAACTATATTGTATAGGATTACTAATATATTAGACTTGGACGGTACTTCCAGTTTTTAACCTAATCCTTCTGTATCTTCTAATCATGTTCTTTTTTCTACTCTGAGTAAGAATGCAATGAAAACCTGGGGAGTTATATATATTTTTTTACATACTTTAAGGTTGTGCTTCAGCTTTTAAATGTAATATCTAAAATCCAAATACTGTTGAAATCAACTTATTGACAATCAGTTCTTTTTTTTTTTTTTTGCTTTTTTTCCAAAGTGCAGACTTTTTTTTTCTCTCAGATGAAGTATTGCCAGTGTGTCAACAACTCTTTCATTTTCACGAAATTAAAAAAAAAAAAGTCCTCATAACCCAATTTTTAAAGTTCTGTATAAACTTGAGTTTTTGGATGTCTGGGGGTCAGGAAAGTTCACTTGATTTATTGGCTTCCCATTTAGTTAACTTGGTATGGCCGAAATTCCTCAAGAGTTTCAAAGCCACCCTGTCGTGTGTGATCTTTTTGATGGTTCATTCTGGTTAACAAGTACTATTTCCGCATCATGCATCCCTGTCTATAGGAGAGGCCAAAGCTTTTCATTCAAACTCTGGAAAGTTTCCTCCTCATTTGTAGGTGGTGGTGTAAACAGGGAAGAAGATTAGGGGTGTGTCCTGGGCCATGTCATTCTGCAGTGCCCCTCCTCTTCTGTCTATGACAAAGGAGTAAGAGAAGACTTAGGAAACTGGAGGAGGGTTAATGCCAGAGGGTATGGACCAGGGCAGTGTGAGTAGGGAAGAGGAATCAGTAACGGAGAAAGTGGAAGGAAGGAATATTGCAAAATGTGGTAAGAAAAATAGGCACAACCAAAGAGAGGCCCTATAGCCTCTGTAGACAAACCTTTTTGTTTTCCTTGTGACAAGGTATTTCCTAATACCTAAAGGTGCATTAGGTCAAGTAGAGGTATCCCTGATCTTAAAAAGGAAAGAGAGGGAGAAAACCCCTCTCCTTTATAACCCCCCACTCTCATTATTTTGGTACAAGGCCTTGAGAAAGGATCATGACACAGCAGCCTTGCTTTTTATAAATGCATCATCTTTTCTTATATAAATATTAAGTACATTTGGCTTTTGGGTATCATACAATTAGCAAATTAGTCGTTCACTAACAGTATTCATCCAGGTTTTATAACACTTTGCCTACCTTAATTTTAGAACATTACATGCAAGGGGGAAAAATTGCCTTCTTTTTTATTGCACTCATTGAAATCCCTTCTCTTAATGCTAGGCTCTGGAGTTACAGTGGCAGTTAGTTCTGTCATCAGAATATCAGCACTTTGAATGGAATTTTGAAAATTACAAAGACTACACCAGCATTATAGCAGAATCGATGGTTCTCTCTATACGATAAATGCACTCTCATTTTGAAGCCTATGCATTTGCTTTAATATAACCCCCCTTTCAATTCAGTTCAATTCATTGCCCTTATTACAAGTATGAGATGGGAATTAGAGACTTCCTCCAAGATTTCAGATCTTTTGTGCCTGATATGAGAAAGAGAACTTTTTACTGTTCTCTTATATATGAGATTGAGTGAATTAGCTAATGTTCTAAGAGGTAAAACAAACTATTCATTTGCACTTATATGTGCAAGTATGAAATACAGTATTCATGTCCAAGAGGATCTAGTGGTATAATGGAGGGCTTTTAATTCCATATTTAAGGTATCTTCATTCTTTCGAACATGGTATTCTTCCAAAATGCAATATTCCAAGTATGACACCCAGATGCGGTGTTGCATCTCTCTGGAACAACCATGCTGAAAATTTGCCAAAGGACTGTCATCTTTGTAGACTTTGACTAATGAATCTTGGGTTATTTGAAACTGGAGCAGAGGCCATTTTATTTTAGTCCATTTCTTCGAGATTTTCATGATTTGCTCATTGGAAAAAAAAATATTGCCCAGCAAATCCAAGAGCAGGTAGTCATGCTCTGCCAGATGGAGTCACCCTCTATTAGCTAATGGCTAGGAGTTACTCAAGAGTGACAGTGGATGTCATTCCTGGAGAACTGGAGGGGTAACTTGAACATAATCTGTAGTGCTTTGTCTATCACACCCGTTGAAAGAGTTGTGTAATGTAATTTCATTTTTGAGTTGAGTATTTAGCTCTTTGAATCACCATGCATTGATAATGAGACCTTGAATGAGGTCCTTGTCTTAGAGAGGAGCTGGCACTGTATAAAATAGTCATATAAGTTCATGCATTTCCATCTGTTTCTCCAAAAATGGGTGTTTCTTTACTCATCAAGTTATTAATCCTCTACTTAATATCACACTCAAGCTGAAACCTAATTATACAAGTCCAGAACCACAGCATAATATTATGAAGACAAGTGCATATATTACTTAAGGTTCTAGTAATAGCTTTAAAGGTTTATATAACTTGGAATCATCACTTTGAATATTATTGGTAAAATTACGAAAAGCTGTTCTAGGATCAAAACACAATGGTATGTTGATTTCATAGTAAAATGCAATCTTGCTTGTAATTAATATCTGTCTCAAGGGCTATGGGTCATTATATAGTTTAATTCAATTACTCCACTAAATAGAGATAATCCTTTGTAGGTATTGGCTAATCTAATTCATGGCAATTTACATTGGATAGACCTATTAAAGATATATAGTAAGAAATATTTTATTTAACATATTTTTACTAGCTTTAGAATGTAAACATCATAACTTACTCTGCTCTGGCAGCACACACATACACATGCACACACACACACACACACACACACACACACACACACACCCTGTGGTTAGTTTATTCCTTGCTACTTTTACAATCAGTTACTGCTTTGGTGAAAGCCTAAAGCTTAATCCATTAAGAGCCATTCAGAACAAAACAAACAAACAAAGCTTTAACCACTTCAGTGACAACAGTGCAGAACCAACAAGCAGCCTTCTTAGAAAACCCTAGTAATTTTAGGATCAATAGCCTCATACTGGATGCTTCTAAGTGATAAAGGCTAGAACATTTGTGCTGCCAGGTTTTAGAGAATAAAGTAAAACACAGACGTGTCTGGAAAAAATAATTTGATAAGTTTAGTTTGGAAATACCCATGTAGAGCAGAGGGCTGACTTAAGTCCCATCGACAGTCTTGATAAAAACAAGTTAATTTAAACATCACTTTGCACTGAAAATTTTACCTATGGGTCCTGAGGGTTGAAGCTTAAGATATATTTTAGTCTTTCTCCAAGCTCGACTGCTTGCAGCTTTATTATTACTATTTCTAATTAATGTAAGTGAAATCTTTGATATAGCTGCACTTTTATCTATTTCTTTAAAAACAAATCTTATCTAATATCTCTATATTAAAGTATTTAGAAGAATGTTATAGACTACTTGATTCAAGGCTACAGTTTTAACAATAAAACTAACAAATACATTTATATATGAGAAGAGCAAAAACAAACATTTTTTCCCACAAGATTAAAAGCCTGTTCATTTCCTTTTAGAATTATTTCATTGTATATTATCCTTTGTGAAAAACCCATTAGCTTCTTTTATACATCATCAAGTCTTAAATAATACCCCAGTGCTGCAGAATATGTTCCATGGAAAAAATCTACTGTCATTCCATAGAATAAAAAAGGCCGCCTACATCATTACATTATCCTTTTCAGTTTCACAAAACAATTTCACAATACTGTATCTCCTGTAGCTATAGTTTTTTAAATGCCTTTACGTTTATACTTAATTATAAACTCAGTAATGAAATAGGAGTATTATTTATTATTTATCTCAAAATGTCAACTGGTTAGACTTTACCCACAAATTATCTGGAGGCATTAAATTATATACCTTCATAGGTAGTCAACAGACACTTGGTATTGCCTGCAGTATGTTTACAAGCTAATTTGTTTACTGAATATTGTCTACCCGTTTACATTTCTGCTTTCTTCAAAAAAGCAGATGCTCACTGAAGAAATATACTTAATATAAGGAATGTATAAAAGAAATCCTTTTAGTTTTAAAGACAAGCCTCAAATCAAAAGCAAAATAATTTCTCTGCTGAAATGTTATCAAATAACATTGACCATCAACATTTTACAGACTGAAGAAATAAATTACCCCGCAATACCATTAAAATGCATGATTTTCTTGTGTGTCAGGAATGCTGTGCAGTTTTGTCTGGATTCATTAAGGCGCTCACTGCATAAGTGCGTTGCCAACAGGGATGTGGGTGGCTGTAATGGCAGCCTGTAGGTTTGTATGGAAAACAAGTATGGCACAGTGAAAAAAATCCTTCTTTCACCCTACAGATACCTGTACGGAGAGCTTGGGAGGCATTTCCATAGGCTCATTGTCAAGTGAAAGTTAAAGCCCCCACTCACTGGGAAGCAAAGGTAAGTCTGAAAAAACCGCATTGAAGAAAAAGGAGAGGGGGTGGGGGTGGGGATGAAATCACCTAGCATTGAAGCAGCCTAACCAAGTGACAGACACGTAGACAACTCTGATGCTGCCAGAACAACACTCTGCACAGCCCACCAGCAAGCAATTTGTCACTGCGACAAGAATATCCTCCGCAATTTGGCATCAGGGTCCTTGGACAGCCAACTGCGCCTGTACAGCACGAGACGTGCTATTCGGCAACGGGAAAGATGGGAACCAAGGTTCTCGTTATGTCCTAACGTGTTATTTTATGAAAAACACATCTTTTGTCATGATCAACACAGAGACAGAACAGTAGTAATTGATAATAACTGGGGACAAATAAGACAACAAATTGAGAAAAGTGTGTTCTTGTATGTTTTTGAGGTATCCTGCGTGTTGAGAAGATTTCAGGATGCTTGCTCTGTTTGTCTGGTATTTTATGGCACACTCCCACAGTGTTTCATAGAAATAATGAATCCATAGGTGCAAGAATGAACTGGGAAGATTTTCGGTAGTAAACCATTTGCTTTTAGCAGAACATACTCTTTGCTTTGTTTTAGGGTTTATGTGTTTGTGTGTTGTGTGTTGATTAATATGTCGCTACGTGCAAATCCTTTCTTACTGTCAGGATTTGAAATAAGACACAAAGAATTCAAGGTAAGTTGGGTTAATAAATGTGCAAAGGAAAGACCCTTTACTCTTTACATTACTACTCTGGTAATCTATTATAAAAGTGCAGTAAAGGAGAGAAGCCAGGGGCATAGGATAAAGGTATCTGATAAATAACCAAGTAGTGTTCCCCTTGCCAATTACTTGGCATCTTACTTTGTAATTAATGCCACAGTAATGAAAAAAGTGGTAGGCACGAAGATTGGGCCTTTTGTGCATTCTATACAGAATCAAACACTCATAAAAATCTAGCTCAAAGCTAGCCTAGTTTGGCTCTCTCCACAATCAAAACTTGCTAGAGAATTAGAACAATCCCATAGGGTGTGTATGTGTGTGTGTGTGTGTGTGTGTGTGTGTGTGTGTGTGTTGCAGTGTATTATATAAGAGTGACATCAGGCAATTGTGGTACTGCTTTCTCTACCACACAGACAAGAGTGTCCTTCATTCCCCAGACGTGATAGAAACTTATACCCATTCTGCCAGTATCTCACATCATGGTATCTATTATGTTGTTCACTAGTTGTCCTATGAAACACTTTAGCTAACTGCTACTTAAGTCGCTGTGAGAACTGCCCTGCAATGCCTGGTGCATTTCCCAGTAGCTTCTGTATTTGCACTTTAGGGGAACTTTCAGGAAATACTAAAACTACTTAAAAAGTAAATAATAGTGAAAGTGACAACACTAATAGGCATTTTTTAAGAAGTAGGAAAGAATATAACTTAGGCAATTTGATATCATTTGAAATACAGTACAGATTTCAAAAATACCCAGTTAATATGACAATAATCCTAAAATATGAAAAACCTATTTTTTTCTAGCTATACATATGAACAGGACGTTGGATGGTTTGGAGTTGGGGGCTTGATAAAAGAGATGTGTTTAACTGTGAAACTTAGAAATGGTATTAGGGGTGGAGTATGTTGAGTAGCTATGTACGCAGATGACTAAATGAAATGACCTTAGATTTATATCCTTCTAAGGGTAAGACACAAAGGGGAGAACAGAGGAATGTGAAGAGAGAACGTTCAAGGCTGGAGGGTACAAAATACAGTGGAGATCATAAAGAAAACTAACCCCTACTTTTCTAAGCTTTGCATGGGGTGTTTTCCTTGCAACTCCCATTAAAGTCAATGGGAATCATGCAGCTAAAACCCTGTGTAACTCTTTGACAATTTACTTCCTAGTGTCTGGAAAAGAGTACTACCTACTAAGGGCAATTTACTCATTTTAGTTTGTGCCTTCCATACAAAGATGAATTTGATAGCATATAGCAGGAGGAAAAGAGAGACTGTATTTAAGATTTTGTTACTGCAAAAGAAATCATCACTGAAAAATGTCGCCTAAACTTTCACCTTGTTTAGCAACAACAATAAACAGAGAAAAGCAATCCAGTGAAAGAATATAAAAAGAAGTATGGACTTGATTACAAGAAAAAATGATGATTGCTATATGAGGGTTTTTTTTTTCCCCATTTTAAATTCTCAAGCTCTGAACGCAATCGCAGGATAATAAGAATAGAGGACAATTCTTAAGACACCAAATTGAAGTTCTTGATTACTTGCTTTTTCCTATGCACCTCAAGTTGTACATATGTAAATATAGCAATGGTAGCCTTACAAAATCTTTAATAATAGAAATACAGTGAAAGGGAGGGGGCTACCATAGCTTCTAGTTATGGGTAGAAATATGGATAAAATGACAGATATTTATCCTGCTGTAAGCAATAACTAAATAAATGTATTGTATCCTCTATATAATATTATTTTTGAAAGCTATAGACTGTGCATGTTAAAAAGTACATGCTATTTATAATCTCTCTCATGAACTTGGAAACAGAAAACTAACACTGGCTTTCAAAGTCTTTATTTTTATTATAAGACTCTATATTTCTTTACTCTCAAGTGAAATGTCTATTTAGGTGCTTTACTGATATAATTCTTATAACTGTACAACCATATAATAAGCTTATGTGGGCTGAAGATACAGCTCTTGTGTTTTCTGAGTCCCTTCTCTGTGATTTGTTTTCTGACTTTTCCTTTGGAGGGTGAAGAAATAAGACACTACATGGCTCTGCTTTTTAGTGCGTGGATCAGAGACACATCTATGAACAGCTGCCTACGCAAGTTGATTACTGGGCAATATAATTTCTCAGTTTTTATGGGTAAATGAGTGCTTCTCGCCATGGACCTAGCTTGTGCATCAATTTAGGTAAGCATACTGCTGCAGCAGCCTTGAAACTATTGCTCTCTGATTGTACCAATTAGCAAATCCTGAACTTTACCACCAGGAAAAGACATAGCTCCACATTTATGAATGCCTGGCTTTTGAGAATTAGAGTAATTATGTCACCAAACGTACCACCGATTTTCAGATAGACATCTCAATAATTTTGTAAGAGTAAAAACCTTTCCAAAAGCACACTGATATTTTTATAACAGAAATAATACATAGGGATGAATACAGTGATTTGATATGTGAGAACATTTATGAGAGAGAGAGATACTTGAACAGAATTTAGATGTGTTTCTGGGCTGAGTCTTTGATTATAAATTTCATGTTGGAGGGTTTTGACTGTGTGAGGACTTCTGAAATCTGATTTCCTTGGAGAAGGGGGTTGAGAATTCACAAAATAATAAAAAGCATGTGCTGTTATTAAAGTAGATTATGATACTATTATAAAATTGTAGACAGTGATAAATTTAAGGCATTATAAGTCTCTAAGTTGTAGTTTTAAAACTCACAGCTGGTTCTTACATCCCAGGCCATTCATCGTTTGTGACCAGATCACATATCCTTACACAAATACACATTAAAAGATTTCTGTTCACAAATTAAATCTGAATTGAATTTAACACACAAAGCTCTTTAGTTATCCATTAAGGTTTTGTTTTTCATTTTTTTTCTTCTTATAGTGTTTTTATAAACAGCCAGAATAAGTTAATATCAAAAATAAAAGTCAAGTATTACAATGGCAATGTCATTCACAATGTTACATTAACTTGTTTTCCTCCTATGTTATTGTGACAGTGTTTTGTTTGGGGCAAGACACTGAATAATCATTAATGCATTCCATGGAATCATAGATGTATAGGATTATATGTTCTAGATTTCTCATTTTACGAATTGTCTTTGCCAGGAGCTGAATGAATGAGGTACTTTAACTCAAAATTAATCTCTGTTTACTTAAGGCTGGTTTTGCTAGAAATTTACTATAAATCAATGTTTTAAAGCACCGATGTGTAAGACAAATTTCAGTATTCACTTTTCTTCATATCTTCTTCCACATAGTTAAATTATTATGACTTTGAACTGACATCTATGCAGTGATTTTGTAGTATGTAGGTGGGAAAGACATACAGAAATAATATATTTTCCCTTGCAATAACTCAAAACCATGCATTTAGTTTGCAGAACACACACGCGTGCACACACACACATGCACACACACACTGCATTTCTTTTAGCTCAAAAAGCACAATTGTATATATTTGCCCTGAAACATTTCCCCAGTCCCGGGAATGGTGTTTCATGAACTGATTTTATCACCTGTACAAGAGAATTATACAAATATTCTCACTAAGAAACCAAATAAATAAGTGTATAGTCAAAGTAATGATTGGTTATATTCATAAGAATGAGTTTGTTTACATTATCTTCCTTACTAGGACCACATTTGTATCCCTATTTATCTTCATTTCTTGAAACATGGCACTTGAATAGCCTTCTATAACTAAAGTCTTTTTGGAAAGCTTAAGTGGGAGGAAGATAATTTTGGGGTAAGAGCAATGGTACTGTCAACACTATTGATTCTCTGGCCCCAAAGATCTGTGGGATTGTTCATTGTTCATATGGTAAATTTCTGATGCTCCACTTCAAAGATTTGAGGCCTGAACTCTTTGCTATGCCTAAGAGAAGGAAGCCACTATATAATAGGTTGAATAGTCTGGAGCAAAAGGTCACCCAATATTACATGTGCTTGTTTGGGACCAAAGCATGGGAAAGAAATCTTCCCAAGCAGTGTTAACTTACCTGCCCTTGAATTGGAGTGTGTGTGTGTGTGTGTGTGTGTGTGTGTGTGTAACTTTAAGGGGATTCAAGCACAGGTATTGAAAAAGGAAGAGGACTTTTAAGGTGAAATGAGATCTGGAAATGTTTCAAAGATGCCCTAAAGCAGACAGGAGAAAATCTATTTCCAAGAGTAAGAACCTTGAGGCTTAAAAGTGAGGGTGCAGAATGAAAAACATTTTTTTTTTACAATTCTAACGTATGTAATGAAGTAAGGCAATGGTTCAGGTGAAATGCAACATAATTTTCATAATTATTTAAGTGTGAAAGGCAAATAATTGGGTTCACTCATGGTCTTTCAAGTGACAGTGTTGGACGATGGAATAACTCAGGAAATATTTGTCTGATTTTTCAGTATCATGCTGTATAAATCTGAGAAAATCATTTAAACTGTTCAGGGCCTGCATGGGTACAAAGTGAACAGGATTCTAGCACTGTTAGCATAAGAAGGAATGCAGGATTTGTGATTATTTCTGATGCCGATGTCTTCATTGTTGTTTGAACTCTTATGCTTTGAAAGGGTATATTCTATTTACTGTGATAGTGTCACTCAGTTACTCATTTGTTCAAAGATATTTACTGAGTATTGACTAAATGCATGGCTATTCTTGCTATCAGAGACCACTAAGGTAAAGTTCCAAATCTTTAAAATACTCAAGTCTGCTGAATGAAGCAATAAACCAAAACTAACCATACAATATCATAAGGGTTCTGATAAATGCACACCAACATTTCTATGGGAAGTCAGAAGAGGAGCTTCTTGTTTTGCCTCAGAGAGACTGGAAGGCTTCATAGGGGAGGTGATCACTCAGTTAGATTGATGGTAAAAATGGGGTCACTTCAGTTTCTTGCCAATAGAGCAAAGACTGCCACGGGCTTTAAAGCATTCTTTTTTGTGTGTGGCTTTAAAATCTATTGTGAAGTTCTCCTTCTGCCAATTTGTTTTGATATTGGGCTTTCTTTGTTGTCTTCTTTTATGTTACATGGGAATGAAAGGGGAAAACAGTGACTACTAACATGTGATTCATCCAGACTAGCTACCTATTCAATACCTCCACTTTTTGAATGATGTGTATGTATGCATGTGTATGTGTGCTCATGTATGATAAAGCAAACATAAGTGAGTATGACTAGGAGACTTCCATGTTATCTAAGTAAGATGTAGATAATAGGAATGGTGCTGAATGGTGCTGGCATAACAACAAACTCAAATAGGGAAAACTACACTAAAATTGTATTAAATATTTGATGGGATTCTAGGGTTTTCTAAGAACAACTATATATATATATATATATATATATATATAGATAGATAGAGAGAGAGAGAGAGAGAGAGATACATGTATAGAGCTATATATATATACATTTTTTCCTTTTTATTATAGAATAGAAAGGATTGTGTTAGAAGGATTCTCTTTATCACAGGTGTGAAAAAGAAGCAGATAGCAGGAGGGCTTGGGACACAGAAAATATTTGAAACAAAATTAGAATTTAATGACCTAGGCCAGTGTTCCTCAAACTATAATGTGCATTAGAACCACCTGCAGAACTTGTTAAAGTACAGTAGGCCTGGGGTTGGACTGATGAATTTTCATTTTTACAAACTCACAGGTGAGGCTAATGCTGCTGGTGGAGGATCACACTTGGAGAACCTCTAATCTAGACCAGTGCTTCTCAAATTTAATCTGTATATGAATCTCCTGGGGATCTTGTCAAACTGAAGATACTGATTTAGTAGGTCTGGGGTGCTTAGGAAAATCTGCATTTTGAACAAGCTCAAAGGTGATGCTGATGCTGCTGGTCTGCAGATCACAGTGTGAGAAGCAAGGCCTTAGGTGATTTCCTACATTAGGACTCCAAGTCATAGGACATGGCCTGATGATTTCAGAAAATAATAAGATCAACTAACAATTTTAAGTTCACTTTCTAAGCAAATAAGATCATATCCTTACCCATAATAATAAAAAAATAAAGTTTCTTCTTATATATCATGTGAATAATATTTCCACCCCACTGAGAGAAATATTTCCTGAGCTACTGTTCCCTGCATAAAATACCTGCCCTAGTTACTGTGAAAGTTAGGGGAAATATAGGTTTCTTCTTTCAAGTAGCTTCTATAACTACCTTGGCTGTATATTAAATGCATTGTATTTCTCTGGTTGTGATAAATTGTGGATGAGTATAGAAGGTAAAAATGGATTGGTCTAATATGTCCAAAAGAAAATATTAGAAATAGTACTATTCAAGTTCTGTTATATAGCCACCCTCCTTATTTAAAATTTTTGTTTAGACAAGGTCTATTTATATAAAGCAAAGGTTGAACAAAATCTAGTGAAATGAGCTGGACAATTTGCTTCTTTTTGATGGGATAACAGTCCCTGATGGATTATATGGATGTGGGTGTGAAAGAGCCTTAGTGGTAGGTATTGGCTGTCTTCAACCCACATTTTCTCAGTAATTGATAATTCTCCATTCCCTCTCTTCTGTGGAGCCCTTTTAAAAAGTATAGGAGTGAAATAATGATAGTATATTAAAGGATTTTAATTATAAATTTCCAAGAGAATATTCAAATAAAAATACAAGGAATAGCATCTGTAGTATATACTTTGGCCAACTCTGAGTGAGTTTAGGCACCCTAGGGATGCATACATTTCTAGTCTCCTTATGCCCCTCCAATTCACAAATTTTTAAATGATTTGATAGTGTTAGATTCAATGACTCAACACAGTTTGAATAAATCTCTCAATTCTCAGTTTATTTTTTTGGTCGACTTGATCAAATATGGGTAACTGATTGTGATAATGCAAATACCCAAACCCTCAGCCAAATAAATATAAATATACTTAAAGTATTAATATAATTTTTAACATTTATTTGTCTGGGGTATGTGATTTTTGTGTTATCATTTCTGAGGCTAAACTATTATCTTTACAACAATAATGGATATTTCAATGCTTTTGTCTTTCTACTCCTTCTTCCCATTTTCCAAGTAAATTAATTTTGATCCACTCACCAAATTGGACTATTCCAAGGAAAATTTTTACTTGCAGGGTATTTGACTTCTTAAAATACTGCACTTACATCTTAATATCTAACCAAATGAAATAGCAAACAATATAATTTTAAAATGTAGATGTTTGGACTAGAAGAGCAGTGGTTTTTAACCTTTCTGGAAATATCTCTTTACAGAAAATGCTCATAAGTACACACAAAGAAATTTTACATACAAAGTAGTGCATATTTACTGGCCTTTTGAAGGAAAATTAACCACTTTGATCTTGATAATTGAGGTGAAGTTAACAAAAATGCCATCTTTTTTCTCCTTTCTTACAGAGACATTGAAACCAGATGGATCAATAGACTGTTTTTCTAAATACATCATTTTGTTTTTATTGCGTAAACCTTGCCTTACAAATAAGCCTTTATACTGATTTGTAACATGGAAGCAAGTGGACATCTGGCTTCTGTGAAAAATATGATTCACTCATTTGCATTTTTAAATTCCATTCATTCCATTTTTAAATTGTTCACTTGTCCTCTTTGCTCTTTCTAAAAGCAACTCTTCTTAGCTCTCTTCAATTTTAAATATCTACAGAGTTTATGTTAGTTATAGTTCAGAACCTCATCTCTTTAAAATTTTTAAATGGAAGTCAATATTCAAAGTCCACAGCATGTGTAAACCCACAATATCTAGGTAAGTGGGAAGTTAATTGAAACCAGTAAGGAATTTGGGTGACAAAAATTAGTTTGCTCATAGTATTTTATATTGGTTTTGGAAGGCTTTGACATATCTTTAATAGGCCATTTTAAAAATTTCAGGACCAAAATACTAATAAAAACATTTATTCTTCAGGTTGGTTGTATTTCTTCAAAAAATATTTTGGGTACTAAAGGGTATTTTTATCACTAATGATGTGCTGTAAGCAAATTCTGGGAAGAAAGAGGATAATGCTAATAAAATATTGTTTGCAACAATAGGTTTTGTGAGCAAAAATGGAAAGTATAAGAATTTGAAACCTGCAATATTTATTCATTAAGTACTAGACCTTCCTCTTTATATAAAGTGACAAATCCAGACTCTAATAATTTCCACAATGTTGAAATGAAATCGCATAATAACCAAAAGCAGAATAACCCAAGTTCCATTCCAATTTTAGATAAAACTTTTCATGAGCATTTTATTCTTCATCTTAAATAATCAACCTCTATGGGATCCCAGCATTTCAAAATGATAGGGCTGAATATTTAAATACTTAATCTCTTTGCATATTGCATATTTCCCTCTAACCGACTAGTTATGTCCTGGAAAAATGTGAATGTGTGAGTGTGTGTGTGTGTGTGCATGTGCAAATGAAAAGATTTTCCTTCAGTTCAGTGGAATAGCTGATGGGTCTAAGACTAGATAATGGACATGGATAATCAGGATAGACAAAGATGAGAGACGGAGAGAAGTTAGTCCATTGTGGTCTTTGGCTGTGAATTGTGGACTAGATTTTAAAAGGATAGCAAAAGATACTGCTTGTCTAACAACATCAACCACATGTGTTTTACAGAGATTTACTTAGGGAGCATAAAGAATGAACATTACAGAGGTAGAGATGTTGAAACTGGAATCAAGAAGACTGGGTAGCTGAAGTTATCAAGTTCTGAGCTTTTGTGCCATCATTTATAATTCATGTTTTATTACTGGTATTCTTTGCTAATAACGTTGTGCAGTTGAGAAAATTTTTTAAGAGCATGCTGGATTTGAAAATAGAAGTGAATTTGGTTAAATTTCCCTGCCTTGATTTCATGACAACTACCACATTGAACTAAGTCATATTCCCGTTTAGGGTTTAGTGCCTATAATTGGAGGAAATAGATGCTTGGTTTAATTATTTGGCCCACAGAACTGTTAGAGAAGGAGAGCACTAACAACGAGAAGTGAATCCCTAAAGGAGCCTGATACATAACAAATAGATGAACATGATTCTGGTGAGGTAAGGCAAATTGGTCCCATAAATCATATCATAAATAACTCTCCTGTTTTGCAGAGGATGAGATGTACTGTCATCAGGACACCCACTAGATCTTTCAAGGCGTTGTTACTACTTTCATATATATTACATGGAAGTTTAATATGGATGTTACAATCTTCAGTTCCTTTAAGAACAAGAAACAGTCTTCCTCTCTCTCCCACTGAGGCCACTGTCAGAATTCAGGATCAGGAGACACATTCTCTCCCTAAAAGGAAATTTAGCTGCCCTCTTGGTGGGAGAGAGTAAAGGTATGTAAGGTGTCGAATGCTGATTAGCATGTCAGTCAGGCTGTCCATCTGATAGAATCGAAAGAATTGAAGAAGCTTGGAAAAAACAGGTGTGGAGAGAAATGTGTACAGCCGTCCAGAGAATTTTGTGTCTGGAACAAATGTTCATGGATGTCTCCACTGAAGGTGATATTAGAAGCTAGTTTCTGAAACATGACTAGAGGAGTCTGTGTCTGGTAGACTAGGTCAAAGGAGAAATTGGATATTTGAGTTGGCAGGTCACAAAACAAGTGCTGAATCAATCAGTTGTCCTCTTTTAGTAAAATCCCAGATGGATTTTGGCTGTGTTTTTGATTCATTCTGCCTCACTTGTTAGAGGGGATAATGTGAGTTATGTCCTACTCACTTGTGAGTTATGTAGCCACAATACAATAAGATAATTATTTCTCAATACATTGTATTTTAGGGGAAAAGTACAAGCATGTGAAAATCTAAGATATAAGCATTCTAAAGTGCCTTATAGTGTCTTTCATTTGGAGTTATTGTTACAGAGGTATTCATAAACAGAAGTCCTTAACTTGTGTTTGCCATTAGTAAAACTGAAGACGAATTAAAGTCTTCACAAAGCCAGTATAAAACCCATAGCTCCAGAACAATTTATTGATATTACATGTCAGTAAAGAACACGAAAAGGCAAAGCTAAAATATTTCTTCTGAATCTTGTTTTTCTCTTATTTTATTCCAGTGTAATTAACATACAGTGTTATATTCATTTCAGGTATACAATACCATGATTCAACAATTCTATATATGGAATGTATTTATATTCTATAAATTCTATATGTTACTCAATACTCATTGAGATAAGTGTACTCGTAATCCTCTTCACTGATTATACCCATCCCCCACCCCTACTTGCCTTCTGGTAACCATCAATTTGTTTGTTACGGTCCAGTCTGCCTTTTGGTTTGTCTCATTTTTCTTTGTTCATTTGTTTTGTTTCTTAAATTCCACATATAAGTAAAGTCATATGGTATGTCTCTTTCTCTAATTTTATTTAGCATTATACCTTCTAGTCCATCCATGTTCTTGCAAATGGAAAAATCTCATTCTTTTTTATGGCCAAGTAATATTCCATTCTATCTATCTATCTATCTATCATCTATCATCATCTATCATCTATCTATCTACCATCAGCATCATCTATCACATCTTGCTTATGCATTCATCTATTGATAGACACTTGGGCTGCTTCCATAATTTGGCTGTTGTAAATAATGCTGCAATAAACATAGGGGTACATATATCTTTCTGAATTAGTGTTTTTTAACCTTTAGTAAATACCCAGTAGTGGACTTACTGTATCATATGATAATTCTACTTTTAATTTTTTGAGAAACCTCCATACTGTTTTACACCAGTTTGCATTCCCACCAACAGAGCAGGAGGGTTTTTTTTTTCTCCACATTTTTGCCAAAACTTGTTGTTTCTTGTGTTTTTTATTTTAGCCATTTTGACAGGTATGAGGTGATAGCTCATTGTGTTTTGATTTGCATTTCTGTGATTATTAGTGATGTTTAGCATCTTTTCATGTGTCTGTTGGCCATCTGTATATCTTCTTTGGAGAAATGTCTTCTGAAGCCTATTTCCATTACTATGTAATTATTTCTTTTGTGTCCAGCAAACTTTTCAATGAAGTAAAACACATGTTCAAAAAAAATGCACAGATTTAAATGTACATATTATTGAATATTTGAACAAATTTAATACATCCATGTAATCCTCAGTGATTTAAAGGAATAGAACAATATTGGCATATAGGAAATTCCCCTTTGTCCCATCTTGTCACTACCCCCCAAAAGAAATCACTATCTTAATTCTTATTTGCTCTGATTGATTTTATGTTGTTGACCTTTTTATAAGTAATAACATATAGTATGTACTTTGTTATATCCATGCTATAAACCAAGATTGTGTAATTGCAGTTCTTTTATTTCATAGCTGTAGAGCATTTCAATGCATGAATATACCAAAAATCATTTATTCCTACTTTTGATGGACACAGTCATTTCTAATTTCTGACTTCTACTGATCTTCTCATTTGTATTTTAAATATGTAAGTATGCTTTTCTGCTAAATATATACCTATGAGTGGAAATACCAAGTAAGATATGTTCAGCTGTGGTAGACTTGACCAAACAGTTTTCCGAAGTGATTGTGTCATTTCATGCTTATACCAGCATATACCAGCAGTGTATGATGTGCTTCCAGAGTTTGGTGTTATACTTTTTTTTTAGCCATTTTGGTGGCTATGTAGTAGTATGTTATTGAAGTTTTAATTTGTTCTCTTTTGGTAACTGATAAGTTTTGGTCACTTTCCCTGTGTTTATTGGTCATGGGATATTCTCTTTTATGAAGTATTGGTTGCCCAGTTTTCTTTTGGGTTTTCTATCTTTTTTTTCTATCTTTTGATAGTTTTGTAGTACTTGGTATATTCTGTGTATGTGTCCTTTGTGAGATAAAAGCTTTTAAACCATATATTTTCTAGTATATAATTTGCCCTTTTCACTTTCTTACTGATGACTTTGGATTAATATAATCTTTTAATTTTAATGTAGCCTTTTCTTTTATGATGAGCACATTTTGTCTCGTGTTACAGATGTTGTCTTTACTCCAAGGATGTAACAGTATCCTCCTATTTGGGGAGAAACTACATATATATATATTAGAAACTATATATTTACCTTTTATTTTTGTATCTATGGATCAACTGTATTGATTTTTGTGTGCTATAGTATAGGAATCAGTTATAATTTTTTCCTTATGTATATTCAATTCACCTAGTGTCATTTATTGAAAAGATGCTTCTTTCTTTCTTTCTTTCTTTCTTTCTTTCTTTCTTTCTTTCTTTCTTTCTTTCTTTAAATTGCATATTTATTTATTCATGATAGACACACAGATAGAGGCAGAGACACAGGCAGAGGGAGAAACAGGCTCCCTGTGGGGAACCCAATGCAGAACTTTATCCCAGATCCCTGGGATCATGCCGTGAGCCAAAGGCAGATGTTCATCCACTAAGCCACTAAGGCATCCTGAAAAGACGCTCCTTTCAATTTTGTAGCTCAGTGTCACCTTTTTCATAAAGCAAGTGACTATGTGTATGTGTGATTGTCATTAGTTTCTTTTTCTAAGTTTCCTTGTGCACTACGCTGTCTTAATTACACTTTCTATTAAATCTTGATTTCTAGTACTGTTTATATCCTTTGATTTTTGTTCTTTTTCAAGACAATGTTGTTATTCTTATCCCTTTGCCTTTAAAATTATCTTGCTGGGATCCCTGGGTGGCGCAGCGGTTTAGCGCCTGCCTTTGGCCCAGGGCGCGATCCTGGAGACCCGGGATCGAATCCCACGTCAGGCTCCCGGTGCATGGAGCCTGCTTCTCCCTCTGCCTATGTCTCTGCCTCTCTCTCTCTCTCTGTCTGTCATAAATAAATAAAAATTTAAAAAAAAATTAAAATTATCTTGCTAATTTCCACATTCCAAAATGTTTGGTAGAAATTTGATTGGGAGAAGTGCTATGCTTTCAACACTGTACTCTGTTCATAAACATGGTAAAATCCTTTCATTTATAGTTTTAATAGTCTTATTTAATTTTCTCAGTATTTCAGAGTTTTATGGGTAGAAGTCTTATATGTGTTTTGTTAGATTTTTTCCTTTGGCCTTTGCTTTTTTTGGATGATATTGCAAATTATATGTATATTTTTAGAATTTCATTTTGTAATCGTTAGTGGTCTATATGAATATAGACCAATATATATTTATGTTGATTATTTTTCCAGTTCCTTTGCTTAATTCTAATGGTATATAAATTCTAATGGTTTTACTATAAATTCAAATGACTTTGGATTTCATAAATATACAGTTATGTTATCTGTAAATAATGTTATGTAATTTCTAAATCTTATACGCCTTATTTCTTTTTCTTCGTTATTATTTTGACTAGATGTTGAACAGAAGAGGTACTAATGGACATCTTTATTTCTTTCTATACAGGTACCTATCAATGGGTTAAAGAAGTTTTAGTCTATTCTTAAAAGTGTACTGGTCAATTTCCTAATACATATGGATTTTTCACTTATCTTTGTAAAAAAAATTGTTTTCTAATCTAATAGCAGTGAGGTCAGAGAATATGCCATGATTTCAATTCTCTAAAATTTATTGAATATATACCAACATTGATAAAATGTGGTGTATTTTGGTGTACATTCCGCACGTGCTTGAAAGAATGTATATTCTATTACATTTGAGGATGGTGTTCTTTTTTTTTTTAAGATTTTATTTGTTTGAGAAAGAGAGTGGAGTGGGGAGGAGCAGAGGGAGAGGGATAAGAAGACTCTGTGCTGAATGTAGAGCCCAATGTGAGCTTGATCCCAGGACCCTGAGATTATGACCTGACCTGAAACCGAGTCAGATAGTTAACCAACTGAGGCACCCAGGCACCCCAAGGACAGGGTTCTAAATAAGTAAGTTAGGGCAAAAGTATTTATTTTCTTGCTAAATTCTTCTATATTCTTATTGTTATTTTGTGTATTTATTGTATTATTACTAAGAGAGGTATTAAAATCTTCCAATATGTTTTTGATTTGTGCCTTTTCTATTTCTGTCCATCTTATTTTGCTTTGTATATTTTAAAGCAAAGTCATCAGATGTATATAAATTTAAATTGCTATATTTTCCAGATGTATTAACTCTTATCATTAGAAAATGTCCCTTTTATCTCTAAGATTAATTATCTGCACATCTACCTTGTTTTATTTTAGTATGGCCATACTAGTCTTCTTTTGCTTAGTATTTGCAGGATATGTTTTCTGGCCTTTACTTTCAAGTTCTTCATGAATTTAAGGATTTTTTTTAATAGCATAGAGCTAGACTTTTTTTTGAATCATCATATATATTTGTTTTACATTTTACTTAATGTAATTGCTGATATATTTAATTTTATATTTACTATCATACTACTTATTTCTTGCTTACTTCATAATTTTCATTTTACTTTACCTTCTTTCCTTATTTTGCACTAACCACTCAAATATTTTCAGCAATCCATGTCCCTTTCCCTGAACTCTTGGCTAGTTTGGTAATTATGCCTATTTTTTATTGATTATCCTAGAGATTATAACTCACATCCTTATTATATGACTATCTATTTTAAATTTATACTTTTACTATTTCCCAGACAAGCAATGTACATGGAACAATTTATCTCCATGTACACATTTCTTGACTTTTGTATTATTGCTGTCAAACATTTCTAACTATATTTTAAACTATAAAATATATCGTTTCTTTTCATAGTTTTAATATCCATTTTGATGTATAAACATACTTTTATTTTCCACTGCTCTTTATTCTTCTCTGCATTTCTCTGTTTGCTTCTGGATTCATTTTCATTCTGCTGCAAGAAATCTTTTACTATGTAATGTAACTCTACTGCTGTGGATAATCTTAGTTTTTTATTTTTAGTTCATCTTCACTTTTTGAAGGATATCTCATCTGGGTATAAAATTCTAATTTAGTGGGTTTTTTTTCTTTCAGCACTTTAATGATATTTCATTATCTTCTGGTTTCCATTGTTGTTTTTTTTTTCACTTCTTTGAAAGTAATGGCTTTTTCACCCATTGGGGACATTAAACTCTTTATCTATGGTCTGCACCTGTTTTTTGATGAAGAAACTCAGTGTGGTTTTATTTGTGTAATTTTTTGGAAGTTCATAAAACACTTGCAGTTTTTCTTCAATATTGGAAAATCCTTGGTAATAATCCCTTTAAACTACATTTACCACATTCTCCCTATCCACTTTTCAAGGACTCAAATTGCATATATGTTCGACCTTTTAAAACACAGCTCACATGTATCTTATGATCTTATCTGTACTTTCCATTCATTTTATCCTCCATGCTTCAATCTAGATATTTTCTAATGATCTATCTTCCAGCTCTCTTAGCCTTCCTTGAGCTCTTTCCAAACCATTGTTAAGCCTATATTTTGAAATCTAAATTTAAGTTACTATAATTTTTAGATCTAGATCTAATTTTTCAATCTATAATTTTTATTTGGTGCTTTTGATATGTCCTGGTTGTATGGTAAGTTTCTTTGGCTTGTTTAATTTCTTGAATATATTGATGTGTTTATCTTAAATCCCATGTCTCATAATTCTAATGTTTGTGTCACCTCTGGGTCTGTCCTATTGTGTAGTTGTTGTTTTGATAATTTTTCTTTAATATAGCTGTAACTTTTTATCCTAGAATCCTAGACATTGTATTTGATTGTAGGAACTGATTTCTGTATGTCATTCCAGAGAAGATTTACCATATCTTCTAGCAGGTAAAAAAGGGACAGAAAATATCAAACAAATGATGAATTGACCTGACTGAAGGTTGATTTTCTACCCTTGTAATGGTTAGTTATCCTCTTATTTATCTCTTTTCAACAGTACAGCTTTCAAGGGTTTTAGCTGAGAGGCTTCCCAGGGCCAGGAAAATGCTGATTCTCTGTCCTGCTTTATATTTGCTTTCTGCTTAGCTTCTTAGTGTAATGATCAATGTTGCTTTATAGGTAACTTCTGTGAAGAGGAGAGATCCTTCCTTTTTTGGAAGCTCTAGTGTCCTCAAATTCCTGCTTGTTTAGCACAAAACTTTAGTTTTTGCCTTTTCATCACGTAGCAGCTGACCTCTACATGCTTTGTCATCTCCCTGCCCTAAGCCAAGTATTGTCATATGCTACAAAGGAAAATAAATATTGAAAAAAATTTGATTTGTTTTATTAAGTTTCCTTTTCTCTAAAGGTTTGCCGCTCAAATCCTGGATGTTCCATCAATTCTCCAATATCTATAAGCTTACATCTTTGTATGTTGTTCAGCTTTTCTTAATTTCCCTCAGTAAGATCCTTGATTTACTATAAGCTGCTCTAAAAAAAATACATTTTTAAAAAGATTTATTTATTTACTTGAGAGATTCTCTCTCAAGTGGGAGGGGCAGGGAGGAGGAAGAGAGAAGCAAGCATACTCCATGCTGAGCATGAAGCTCCATGTGGGGCTTAATACCATGACCCTGAGATTATGATCTGAGCTGAAACCAAGAGTCAGAGGTCCAACCGACTGTGCCACCCAGGCTCCTCTTCTGTATATATATTTTTAGAAGTAATTAGATTAGCAAAGATTGAGTGATATTTTACATATTAACAATTTGTTTTAAAATAAATTATCCAACATTCTGTATCACTCCTTATTAAAAGGAGCTCCACTAACTTTTGGAGCATCCTTTCTTGAGTATGTTTATTATGAATCTGAATTCAGATAACTTTCCATTATTATTTTAAAAATTTGTGCTATATACTTTATTTTATTTTTTTAAAGATTCATCTATTTATTTCAGAGAGAGAGTAAGCAGGGGGAGGGGCAGAAGGAGACAGGATGCTCTAGCAGATTCCCATATTCACTGCTGAGCATGGAGACTGCCCTAGACTTGATCCCAGAATCCTGGGATCATGTCCTGAGCTGAAATCAAGAGTCAGCCACTTAACCAATTGAGCCACCCAGTTGTCCCAATGTTGTACACTTTAGAAGCCTCGTTGTGTTTTCAGATATTAATCAGACAAAATTTTCATATGTGGTACTTTATTTATAAAGTGATAACAAAATAGGAGGAAAAATATCCCTCAGGGCATCATAATAGTTGTTTTTTGAGGGACAAGTATATATAGGTCTTTTAAAATTATCAATAATTAAGTTCTCTTGAATGAACCTCAAGAAATCTATTCAGCAATATAATGAACACTGACTATGTTAGAATGGATTTTGATTTTCATAGCTTTAAGTTAGTTAAAAATTGATTTAGTAAGAATCATAGCTTTCAATTAGTTAAGAATTAATGTAAGAAGCCTCACTTCATTTGAGGTTTATAAACCCTTACTCAAGAGCCAACATTAGGAAAACCCTGTTACATGAAAGATTTTTGGAACTGCTATGTTTAGCTCTTGTTTCCCTTTCGACATTGCATAATCACTGCTTGCACCAAAGGTGCATCACACATGTTCTATCAAGACCATGACTGGTCTTTCCTTTGTATCTTAGTATTTGCATTTTCAGGGAGGATTAATTCCAGTTTTTCTTCCCATTCTCCCATGTAGTTTTAACCTGACCTAGATCTCATCTATTTAATAACTGCATTATCAAATAGTTGATCTGATAAACTGATATATAATAATAAAATAAATGTTTCAAGTGGCAAGCTTTAAACATCTCAGTCAGAATATTTTATTATAATAGCTCTTGAATAAAATAACCTTAATAGTACTGTTATATGTACATTTTCAAAGACAAAAAACATTGCTTTCTTTTCAGTAACCATTTGCATAAGTTTTTAAACCACAGCTTTATGGTTATAAACATATAGATTTGAATAAGTTCTAAACATTTTTCCCTCAAACCAATTCAAACCTGAACAACTGTCATAGTAATTAAGATATTCTGCTTTGAAACTTTTCTTTCAACCAAGGTAGCATCTGGTTTTCTTTATTTTGACAATTGCAGTTTTCCAGTTTCAGGACTTTTTTTACATTATCCTTCAAATTAAGGTTGCATAGTGTCTGCCAGTTTTCATGGTTTGCAAGTATAATACCCATTGGATGTTTTTATTGGAAATTACAGATTTTTGTTTTATACACTAAGTTTTTAGGAGAAATATAATTTGTAAATCCATGAAAGAATGAATCCATTTTCATTCAGATCTCTAAATTATTTTATTGCCTCTGTTCTGCAAAGATACACTTGTCTCAAGAGTGTTCAAGGAGGCATTAGAAAACAAAAGGTATATGTGTTGCCACTTGTATATAAAAACAGTTTTGTATAGATACTTTACATGAATCAGGAAAAAACATGAAAAAGAAAAAAGAAATATTACATTGCTGATGGTCTTTATCCTCAAACTTTACTGTCTTAATATTATAAGACTTATTTTCAGATTACTCCCTTTATAGAAATTATCAACAGTATACCAGTATCACTGTGATTACATTATTATTCTCTTGTATATATCATTAAACACCTTACTACTTAATTATGGTCTCTAAATGGTGTTAATATAAAAATGTTGTGACTTCAAAACATTGAAAATTCCTGGTCTAGCTGTTATAACACCATGTCCACAAGATATAGCTATATGCCTGTTTTATACTGCACTTATGTTTAAATTTAATGCCAACATTTCATTGCTAAGAAACATGTTAAATGAGGATGGAGATGCCATATTTATTGAAGGGCACATCTACATTGGCAGGTGTTTTCTGAATTAAACATTTGTTTCAGATAATATTTTATTCAGGAGCATCTTATCAGCCAAAATGTTTTCTCTCTTTTTTTTTTCAAGTTTTGAAAATTCCAGTTTCCTCACCCCATATTCTAAGCTGGAAATGTTTGGGAAGAAATATTCTTTTCCTTTGGTCCCAACTGCTCCAAAACTCTCATTTCCTCAGTGAAAATCTTCAGTCCAGGGCTGGTATTCACACAGAATATTTCAGCTCTTCAGACATTGAACTTTATTTTCCAAATGTTTTTCTTTAAAAATAGGCTTTTAGATCGGAGGTTTTCATTTGGAAATAGTCAAAAGGCTATGTAAGTGTGCAGGTGAAGGTGAAGGGACTAGAAAAGGAACATTTAGAATATGACACTTGTCTAAGACAATTTTCCTACTATGCTCAGAAAGATGAGTGATTGAGGTTCTTTAAGACACTGCTGACAATGTCTGGAATTAATAC
Organism: Nyctereutes procyonoides; assembly: GCF_905146905.1. NCBI lineage: Eukaryota > Metazoa > Chordata > Mammalia > Carnivora > Canidae > Nyctereutes > Nyctereutes procyonoides. The sequence goes on from NW_026575145.1 coordinate 17,534,135, forward strand.
ATTTAATTCTAAATCTGTGCAATTTGACCTTAATTTTTGTGAACAAAAGTTACACTTTGCACTAATTTGCATTGCTGCTACTTTCATTTTAAATTGGAATTTTTTATCACCATCCATCTGTAAGATACCTCCTGTTACTAATTTCTGACGTGGATTCCCTCATTAATATGAGATTCACAATTGCATAGATTAAGTTATCTGATCATATCTGGCTCATCCCATGTTGTATCATTCTGTTCCTATATTTGATAGATAGTGATTTAACTGTGACAATGTTAGTATATAAAGATAATGAGTCAGATACTAATATTAGAAGAGTAAAATTTTAATATATCTGTTGACATATTATTTTACAGGATTTAAAATTTTATTAGGTTCAGTTTTCTTAGTCATTTTAATAGAGTAGAAAACATAAATCTCACATTTTGTAGTATTATAATAAAGATTTATATTTAAATAGTGTTAAAATGAGAACTTAAATGGTTTCTAATTAAATATTATGCACATGTGAGTAAGACAGGTTTTTTTTTCTTTTCTTTTTATGAGTAATCATTTTGAAAGTGCTTTAAGCAAAAGAAATTTGTTTCTGGTAACAACCTTCACAAGTACATGAGACAATATAGAATATATTGTTTTTAATAATGTTTGAAAGTCAGAAGGTTGAGTTAGTGAGAGAGTAAGGATGTACTGCTCACAGAAACTCTTAATATCCTTAATTGGTTGTTTAAATCAGGAACATAGAAACAAAATTTCTCACCAAAACACATGAGTGCAGTGAACTGAAGATTCTTTAAGATCTGGACTTAATAGCTTTGTAAAGTATTGATAGAGATGTCAAGTATCTTCTTCATAACCTCAGATTTAACTCTACCTGAATTAGCCAATGCTAATTCAGTCTACTGAATTAGCAGTTTCCTGAGTTACTTGGAAACTTTCAGCATCTGTTTCTTTATTTGAGCATCTCTATTAAAAATTTTATCTTTAATATCTGATAATTTACTGAAAGATTAAAAAGAACTCTTACTGCTCTTTGGTTTCAGTGATTATGATAAGCTCCATACAAGCTTGTGCATTTTTAATCTCTATCTTCCCTCTTACTTGGTCCTTATTACCTATGATTGGGGCTACTCTTTCCCCAACCCGCTCAGTGTTTAGACCTGTGAAGAAACATGCCCTTTGACTAGTGCTTCCTAGAAATTATGTGTCTATTTTATCTTCTAGAAAATAAAGATGACGCTACTCATCTTTCTGTCTGAGTGGTCAGACACTAAAGGAAATAATCTTTATGAAGGTGCCGAGACCAGTGCCTTGTACATAGAAGGTGCTATTACATTTTGAATCTTTTACCATCTCTTGTCTTCTTGCTAAACCTCTTTCCAGATGATGAGAATTGCTGATGCCCTGGTTAAGGAGATCTTTGGAAGCCAGTAGATATTTCGTGTTCATAGTATGTGGAGCCTGCCTACCCGGTTAGACACTTCTCTGCTGCTTACTGGACCTTGAACTCCTCTGTTAACCTTCTATGTAGATTTCTTGCCATTAGACTTAATTGAGACTTGAGGCCTAAACTATTAGAAGCTATAATCTATTCCTAATGGCATACCAAGTGAAGAAAAGAATTGAAAAACTCAATAAAAAAAAATCCTAGATTGAGAACCAGGGTGACCACTGAGATTATGATGGAAAAATGGAAAGAACTCTGGCTGAGTGGTCAGAGACCCTTTCTCTTTCCTAGTTTTAAGTGTGACATGATAGCAGGCTACTTTAACTTTAAAAAAATGGCATGACCAGAATCTGTGAGCTCCTGGAAAAGGAGATTTACTTAAGATTATCTAATCCAATGTCCCCTACAAATTAATGTTTTATAAATCTCATTCTAGAAGACACTGGACAGCTTCAGTGAGAAAGCTAGCTTTAAGAACATGACAATCCTGTATCTTAACTAGCCATTCTGAGAGGAATATACATCATCAAACCTTCATATTTTCTATCAAATCCATTTCACTATAAAAGGTGTCATTTACAAAGGCCTTTCTGGCTTATATAGTGTCACAAAATGACATTAATCATTGTTGGAAGCTAAAAACAAGCAAGAGTGAAGGCATCCTGTTATAGAACATCTATATCTTTTTACCTAATTTTAGAATATGAGCTGCGTTATTACAAAAAGCTTATTACCAATTCCTACATCTTAACAGAGTTTCTTTTCTCTTTGTGGATTAAAGGTAATTTCTTATCAGCCAATATTAAGTTAGTTGAATCCTAATTAACTCCTATGGCATGTCTTCCATTTGTAATACGTGGTGCAGGAATGCCTGGTGTACCTCTCCCACTTTTGTGGCTGTTTTGGAACCCTTGGAACAGAAAGCAGAGGTTCATAAAGGTTAAGGACCATACCCTTTGGCCCATGATGTGTTGAAGTACCTAGGGGGTAAATTCATGTTCTGGCACATGCGTAGAGGCAGAGAGACTGAAGGGATTCCTGACCTTTCTCTGCCAAAACACAGCATGGGCCCCTTTGCCCTCTCAGTGTCCCAATTCCTCATGTGACAAATGAGGTATGACTAAAGCCCAGCATTTCTCCAGTCCTTTCACGTTCTAATCATCCAAAGAACTCTTCAGTTAGTTAATAATTCCTTTTCATCATAGTAGAGCCGTAGAGCATAATTTCGATCACAGTTATGCAAAGCTAAGTGAAGCAGAGTTAATTCATAGGCATTTCATATTTTCTATGTCAAATAGCTTTGTAGATGAGAATAAGCCCTGGGATAGTTGTCACAGACATATTAGCATGGGGGTATGTGCGATGCCCAGATTAGGAAGGAACAAACAAGGACAGAAAAAAAGTAAAGAAAAAAAATTGGAGAAGAATGTGAAGGAAGGTGACTGTGGCCTGACCAAGGGTTTTGTAGAAGGGGAGCTATAATAATTCACATTTGTGATGGAAGGAGATTATGCAAAGTGTTGAGCTGAAGGAATGTGTAAAGTGTGTATAGTGATGAAAGGTGGAAGTTTGGTTTGAAAGTATCTGGTGGGAATAGGTAATGGCCAGGGCATGTTTTCAGTCTAAGTGACAGAAAAGTAGGTAAGTGCAGTAGTTTTTGCTATTTCTGACCTGCAAGGATGAATGGTGTAGGTGTGCCAAGTAATGGAAAAGTAGGTTTAGGTTCCATTTTGAATTTGAGAGGGGTTATCTAAATAAGTACTGCATTATTGCACCAGAAATCTTCAGTAAACAAATAAATACCTTATTCTTTTTATAATGCTTGATTGTTAATTATTAAACTTGTTATTTGGATTAGCAAGACTGTCAAAATGTTCTCTTCCTTATCTTTGAGGCAATTAAGCATAGTGTGAGAGCATGTCCCATTTTCAAGGGTAGCTTTTTGATCAATACTACAGAAATACTAAACATATAGAAAAACATATATAATTTGTTGATATACAAGTCAGAGAATTATACTAATGGTTTTAATTTGTATTCTGCCCTAGTCTTCTATTTTACAGGCAGAAAATTTTTGCTTTCTTTAATTGCACAAGCAATTAGGCATTTTCACTCTCAAAATTAAGAGAAAATGGCTAATTGCGTATGCAATATCTGTGCCCACTCCTAACGGTGGCTACAAACAATCCTGCTACCAAAATGAAAGCCAGGGATAGAAAGCCGGCCCCGAGTCATTGCCCTTTTTGAAGCTTGGAACATGGTTTGCTCATAACTTCAGTGGCTTTGAAAGTTCTGTTTTTTGACAGATGTAAGTGTTAGCCTGCAGGGCTCCTTACGATCTGAAGTATAAATTATTATCATTTAAATAAAGTGGAAATGGTGACAAATTCTGAACAATTTTATTATAAGAATATTATATTTGAAAATTTTCTCTGTAGTATTTTAGACCAATCATGTTGGAAATTTAATATGAGTGCCTGATTTTTAAAGTTAGATTTTCTGCTCACCCAGAATTTGTCTCTAGTCATTTCACGCCTTTTCAAATGACACCCAAATATTTACGGCCCCCAAAGCACCATAGGAGTTCCACTAAATATAGTACATTCACAAAAATTTCTGTAGAAGTGAACAAAGGATGAGTTAGTGTCATACCATTTAAAATGTCTATTCCATTTGTATACCACCGAGTTTAGGTTGCTTTTTCCTCCTTAAAATATGTAAGATATGTTTTCTCTGTTCAATGTCTATCTTTCAAAGTAAGAGTTTGGGAGAAACAGTGTCTATTTGCTACTGAATATTTCCATTCAATGTCTCCCAATAAGAGGTAAAGACTTTTTAAGACCCTTACGCAAGTTGAACAGCCTCTGTGCAGTAATCAAACCTCGCTATTTTTAAAAATCATTAATAACAGCTGTTAAACACAAACATCCGTGAGATTAAATTTTGCTGTAACCACATACCAAAAATCCCTCCTTTTGCTAAATCTATTTAGAAGTCCACAGGAGTAGCTAAGCACAGCCAACTAACTCTTAATTCTACTTTACTCCCTTAGTCTGATATTCTAGCCATTATTTTTGTTGTTTTTCAAAAAATCTAACTACCCTTGCACTTATGTCATAAAAATTCTGCCTTTTTTTCTCTTTTTTAATATTTGTATTCAAGACAAACAACAGGAGGTTGAAATCAGGCCATTTAAAAGAAACATCTGCTGACATTTATTCATATGCTACATGTTCCACTTTCATCATTGAATGTAATGATAAACACACATTCCAGTCAATAATGGCAATTCCCAGCCAAGCTTTACAAATGGTCTCTTTAACACCTAAATTGACAGCTCGGGAGATTTTGAGATAGAAGCTAAATATGGTACATTTGGACACTGTTTGCCTAAGTCTAGGATGTCTTGAAGTCTTTAATAAGCAGACATACATTATAAAATAGAAGAAAGTCTTGACTGTGCAGGTATTGGAGCAGTTGAGTTTGACACTTTTTGAGCAGATTAAAAGCAGAGAAAAAAGAAAAACGTTAAAAAACAAATGGCCCTTTGGAAGAGTAAAGTAAAATAAAGCTCTGGCCCACACTATATAGAGCATAAGTTTCATCGAGGAGAGAAAACTAATTGCATCTCATTTAAATTATAGATCTTAATTGTGGATGCTAAGTTAAATATTTATTTTGCTTCCCAAGTTAATTGAAATAAACTCTTCTCTGAGTTTCAATTATTATAAGAACGTTTTGATAAAATCTTAAATGTGTTCTATTTATTGCTTACGGTGGGTAACTATGTCAGCTTTTAATATGCTAAGGATTTCTGTCAAGACTATGCCATAGGTTTTGATATATATTCCTAATTTTTCCTCAGAAAGGGATGTCTCACAGCCAAGTGAATTAACAGCGCTCAGGATAACCATTAGAGATCTCATGGTAGAATTGAAATTAGCTTGAATCACCACTGTGAAGACATATAAATACACGCTCCTCTGAGACATTAAGGTTCCCATTTTACGTGGATCTTTAATGCATATCCCTTTCCATTTTAGTTCAGATTGATTAACCTTATAACTGCATCATAGACTGTGTTCCAGCCAAGCAGAAAATCACAGCTTTACCCAACTCCATCATGTGTGAAGAGTTTTTCTTTTCAAAACTCTGCCGTTACTGTGGTTTAAAACAGGTCACTCGCTGCTTAACTAAAAAGAAGCTAGACATTTAACAAACTATCTATGAAACATAATGAGAGGTTTGTAGCTATCTCATACGATGGCATCCAAAGAACAAGTCACACCAATCTGTAGTACTCCGATTAATGGTATTTTTCTCTGAAATCAGCTCAGTTTAGGAGACAGCTTGAAATTGTTTTTTGTTTTTTTATTTTGTTTCTCTATGCAGGACAAATGGAGCTAAATTTGGAATGTCATATTACGATGTTTTCATCTGCTTCCAAGGCATGTTGAGCCAAGTAGCCAGACAAATCTTAACACCTTATTATTGTTTTATGCAGGGAAATAAAAAATTCACAAGATGAATTTACAGTTCTGTGGCATGTGCTGTGCATGGTGGGTGGGGACAGGTCACAAGGACTTCCCAGGCAGCGTGATAGAGGTCTGCGTCGAAACCCTGGTTTTTCGAGTCAGCATTTAGATGAAGAGTGAGTATATTTTAGAAAAACCTTAACACCATAATGTTCTTTTTCATAATGTCACCGCTCTTAGGAATCTATTGAAACTAGTTCAAGGAAATTTTTCTCCATCCACCCACTTTCACATATTCACATCTTTACCCTACTGTAAAATTATGATGGTAAACCAATTTGTTAAAGCTTTTGGGCAGAAGTTAGAGGAATCAGTTGATTTCTAAGGAGATTCTGTCCTAAAAGCTTTTTAAACATGGATGTTTGGCAGGAGTGTAACCCAGACCTGCAGCAACTACACTTGAGCAGAGCGTACTTGTTGGTGAAAGGGAGAGGAAGTAATATGTGCTCTCTCCCAGGCCCCCAAAGCCAGAGTGGAGCAAAGATGGGACGCCAAATAAATCTGCCAGTGATTACGCTAAAGGAAATTATGATCTTGTTATAGAAACCATTAAAGGAAAACCAGAGTTGGTATGTAAATATTGTTGCATCATTATACCACTGAAAAAAACAACCTAGTGCAACATTAGTATGTTATGCAATTAACAAAATGAAAAATGAGCTGCTTGAATTTAAAGCTTTTAATGTTTTTCAAACAGATAATAAGCATTTTCGACACCACTGTAAAGCATAATAGAAAAGGTCTCCCTCAAAGAGTAACATGTTTCATCAATACTTACTATGCATTAAAAAGCTGATACACATTCCCGTACCTCTATTATTTATTATTTTCTAATTCATCAAACAGCAATAATGTATAAGCTAAAGCAGGATAAAGATGGAAGGCTTGTGAGAAGATCAGGAGGTGATTTTGGTAGATTTTTAGAAATTATTGGCCTACATGTGTTCTCCTGGTTGTTTTCTCAAAATCAGAAAAATAGCTAAAATAGCCAATTGTGTGGGGGCAAAAACCCCATTGTGAAGTGTAGTATAAAATATTTTAAATGTAGTAGTAATTTTAAAATATTAATGCAATCCTTCAGAGCCTTAGAATTATAAAATATACTGAACATTCAATCTATTATTCAGAGTTCTTATTGATTCCTAAAAACCAACAATGATTTTCTATACTCGGTTACTCTAGTAGAACCTAAAAAATACTTCAGCAGAATACTTTGATTGAAAGTAAGAAAATAAGAGCTTCTTTAAAATATGCCATAAAACATTCTTACCCACTCTAGTATGCAGATACAGTGCAAATAATATGATATATGAATTATAACCATACTATTCATTTTACTATGCTACTATTTATAGCTGAACAAAAAAAATCGCAATTATTTACTGTTTGGAAGTCAAAGAATTGCTCAATCAGAACAGTTTTATAATAATGAACTTACATTACCAAAGGAAGCTATTTTACTTTGCAGATGATGAGTGATTTCAGTATCAAATTCAGAATAGTAAGGAAAAATTCATATGGGGACAATGCAACTTCCATAATTTCTAAATGGATATAATTTACTGTAGGCACTAGAAATTTAATATGTTCTCTAAAGATTTCTTTAATTTAGTTGTTGCTAATTTATTCACACTAATACAGAAAAAAATACTGCAAAATTTTTCATAACAAAAAAACTGTGCATATCTCTGTGTTTTAGCTGGCATGTGGTTCTACACAGATGGTTTGGGGCTTTCTTTGCTGCAAAACAGATGGGCTCACACTGTCCCTTACCAATCAAAAGAGAACTTGAAAATATAGGAATATCTTTACCTACATTGCGTCCTTTAATTCAAGAAATTAAAATGCCTAAAAGTATAAATAACTGACTATGGAAAATAATTTTTGAAATGGGATGTCATATGTTGAAATTATACAGTAACCCAGTTCATGTTTAATGCAAAAATATAAAAAGTTTGGCTTGTACTTGATACTGTTTGTAACATATAACTATTAACTGAAGAAATTTACAACTATGGAATGACTGTTATCATGTGTTCACCTTGCCTAAAAAACACTGCTGTTTTAAAACTTGCAGTGGAGTTCAGCATATTTCAATTCAAAGTGATCATTTCAGGCAGCATCATATGTTAAACCAAGTTAGCAAACATACATGGGTTTGGTTCACTTTTAACTGACATACATTTGCAACCAAAATTAATGTAAAAACAAAGCTCTGAATCTGAATGCTTTAAGTAATACTTTAATTATTCACAAGAGAAACGATACAGTCTTTTGTTCATTGAATTAGAATTGTGGTCTGCCTTCATTTTTAAGATTTCTGTTGAAGTGTGGAAGTATTAAATTCAGGACTATTAAAAGCACTGTCCTTGTTTTTGTATAGACCAGTAAATTGTGCAAAGTAACATGGCATGGCACACTTTTAGATCATCACCACCATTGTACGCTCAAAAGCTTAGAAAATAGTGTTGCTTGTAGGGAGGGTTCTTACTACTTTTATCTTGAATATACAAATAAAATGTCAACATGTGATGCTGCGACCAATTTTTGCTATTTTGTAAATATACATTCCAGCAATGAGTAACTTTGCCGAGCAGAGTGAGGGCTAACAGCTTTTAGAGGCTGGTGTTTGTCTCTTTGTGGCATTATCCATAAAGTCCAGTTTAGCTGTCTGGTCTACCTTTATTTACCTAGGATAAGTGGTTTTGAAGCACCGTGTACTCCATATTTTACTTCTCTCCGATGCTATATATTGCACAACCTATTCCAGGAAGGGAAAAGTTATGAAGTTCTAATGCTTAACTATAAGAAAAAAATCTAGAATCATTTACTATATATCTATAACTCCATACCATCTATATCTATATCTGTATAAACACACATACATATACATACATATATTTACATGTATATTAGCAACTATACATATAACTATATATAACTGTATCTCTCTCTTCATATATATGTGTGTGTGTGTATATATATATACATATACATATATGTGTGTGTGTTTATATAGATCTTCATTCCTTGAAATATTTTACTGAGGAATACAGAAAGACTTTTTTCCTACATATAAGTAGCATATCTTAAATTGGTTTCTTTTTTTAATGCTCAGATTCTGAAAAGAAACAGTATTTTTTCTTTTGTCTGTGTGATTCAAAATAACAGCTTTGCTTGTATTTTTTCAATTACATGAAAACCAGTATCTTTCATAGATCTGTGATGAAAGGTTTTTCCAGGCTAGTAAATGTAAATAAAACTGTAAAATAAATATATTTAAGAAAAGAAACTGTTCTCAAGCACTCCTAAATACTTTGGCAGCATCTACATAAACAAACAATTGATACAGTAATTACAAATACTTTTTATCCATTTTATAAAATCAGTTTTTAAAGATATCCTTGAGCCTAAAGCTAGATCTAATTACTGTGGTTGAAGGAAGTAACACTGCACTCTTAAAAATATTGCATACTTCAGCTTTTAATAATTCAGAGTCTTTTTGTTGTTGTTGTTTTGCATTAGTAAACTTTGCTGGAATAGTTTTCCAGTGAAGTAAGAGTTTTGAAGTTCTCGAATTTAACGTTCAGTTAATAGATATTAAACCCACGAGAGAATCAAGAAGCATAATCAGCAAAATTTAAGCTTTGCAGCATCTTTAAGAAAAATATCTGAATTACTGGGGTATTCTGACTACTGGGGGGGGGGATTAATATAGCCCAAGATTAAAAAAAAAAGCCCAAAAAGAGGCTGAACATTTTATGGCTTCTTCTTGAACTCCATTGAGATAGAGGATGCATCTGCACAACTTGATGCTGGAGAATTTAGATTGTACCATCAATCACTACTGCATTATTTGGCTCTTCAATAACCATCTCCAAATGGGTCTGGTATACCCAAAGCATAAGAAATATTTATGCCTATTTCATAGAAAGAATAGTACATAATTTCTTTGTCAATTTTAAAAATTATTTGCTAATTATGTCTTGAGGTTCAATTTTGTCAAGGCACATTGACCTGAACAGAAGCTTAAGATCCTTTACTTGACTTTTGTCAAAACTCAGCTTTACAATCGTATCACAAATAAATACTTGTTATATTAGGAACCAAGAGTTAGCAACTCCCACTCATTTTTCTTCAACTATTAATATCTAAAAAAGTATGAAAATGCAAAAGAAGGCATTACTGTTATTTATCTTGTTACTGTTTCCAATTATCTGCAGCCCCTCCCTGTGACAGAATTATGTTATTCATTGCACCATTGACACCAGGCTTGGCCACGGGACTTTCTTTTTCCAATGGCCTGTTAGCCAAAGTGATTTACACCATACCTAAGCAGAAGCTTTCATAACTATTGTATGATTCTGCCTTTACTCTTTCCTCAATGCAGTAGATAAGGATTGTTCTTCCTGTACGAATCCTAGAATGTAGAAGATTTGGGGGCAGAGTCATAGCTGGTTCCCAACTGACTTATAACATGAGGAAGAAATAAACCCTTGTTTTGTGAACTCTTGAGATTTAGAATTTATCAATTACTACAGTAAAACTTACAATAAACTAATGAGGAAATTTCCAGAAGATACTGCATCTTTTCATTTTTATTACATAAAAGGAACTCTGCTTATTATGTGGAGGACTGATAGGCATGGAGAAGTCTGGAGCCCAGTCTGGAGTCACGAATGTTAGTGAGAGGATACCAAGAAGAATAAGCTTACATACCTGCTTACATACCAAGTAACTGACAGTTTAGTGGGAGAAAGAAATGTGTAAATTGTTTCCAAGCTGATGTTCAGCTCTGAGTAGTGGGACTTGAGGGATCATGTAAGGCTGTGTGCAGAAGGTGAGTATGAGGAAGATGAAAAGGTAAATGAGAAGTATAGTTAGTGATACTGTAATAGCATGGAATAGTGACGATGGTAGCTACTTTTATGAGCATAGCATAATGTATAGATTTATTGAATCACTATGTTGTACACCTGAAACTAATGTAACATTGCATATCAACTCTACTTCAATAAAAAATAAATGTAGTTTTATGCTAAGCAAAAAAAAGGACATAATAAAAACAGGGGGTAAAATACGTGATCAATAATACACAGTCTGAATATCGAAAACATTTTTAGATGAACTGTTTTAGAACATCACAAAATTTCTTAGCCCCTTCCACTTAGAGGTAACCCAAAATTGCTCTGCAATCAAAAATAATTCTCTTTCAGGTGTTCCAGAATGCCAGAATAATGTAGTTTCTGTTAGGCAAACTGTCCAGGAGTGACGTTTTGAAAAATAAATACATAAAGTAACACTTGTAAATTATGAGACAATTAAAAAAAGTAACCCGAATATTGAGTGAAACCTACTCAGGAATGATCATAAACAATACCCAATTGTTTCCTGACTGATTTGATAGATCACCGAGTTATCTGAATTTAGTTCTTTGCTTTCTTTACAATTAAAGATGTAGTTTTATTTGGTGTTTCCTGAACTGCACATGCCTTCCTCAGGTTTTAAAAATTTACTTTTTAGTTAATATTTATTGATTGATTTTTAAAATACCCTAAGTATTCAATGTAGAGAATTTGGAAAGTGTAGACAAGCCCCATTCCCCCTTGAATTCCTTCACCAAAAAAAGAAAAAAAAGAAAGAAAACTCTAAAAATTATCACCCAATGGTAACTTTAAACATTTTGGTGATTTTTAAAAATATATATGTCTTATATAAAGTATGTTTATCTAATACAAAAAATCTTATAATACTATTATTTTATAACTTGATTTTTCTAGGTCACTAGCAATTTCTGTACCATTACATTTTAATCACTTTACATTGCTGTATAGAATTCCATTTATAGACTGAATTCATTTAATCTCATTTTGTATTCCTGTGTATCTAGGTTGTCTCTGCCTTCCCACTTTTTTTTCTATTCTAAACACTGTAGTACCCACCTATCCTATCCTATCATCTATCTATCTATCTATCTATCTATCTATCTATCTATCATCTATCTATCTATCTATCTATATCTATATCTATATCTATATCTATCATCTATCTATCTATCTATATATATATATAATTTGAAAGCGTTTATGGTATTTTTCTCAAAACTTGGTATAGAAAATATATCTATTTTTCTCACTCAATAGTCTTATAAATAATCCCTTTTCCAGGCAAAAAAAGTTCTTGAGCTATAAACTGTGGACTTCATATGCTCGTAAAGAACGTTATATTAACCTATTGGACAGTTTCTGTTCCTTTATTCCTGGAAGCTATTCTGTTGCCTTGTGTATTTTCCTCCCAGTAATCTAAGAGCTGAGGTTGTCTGGAGAACAGATCAAGAAAACACAGTTGTACCCTGTTGCCTTATGCATGGATGTACACATCCTGGCAGTACTGTGCCAGATATTAGTCTAGCCTTTCCTCCAAATACTATGACTTCTATCTCAGTGAAGCCAGTTGCCATGAGATGATTATTTCTTTCTACCTGGCAGGACTCAAGAGTAGCCATGTAACTTCCAGGCAGAAGTTTAAAAGCCAATATATGATTGTCTATGTCTTTTCGACCCCCTTTGCCGTGAAACCAGGTCCAGATAGTGGCTCTTATCCTGTGCATTTGGAAGAGAGCCACAGCTACAATGGACAGAAAGCATGAGTGGGAAATAACTTTCTGTTGCTATAAGGAACTGACATTCTGTGTTCATTTGTTATGACACATGGCTTATTTTCCTGACCATACACCTGGAGAACAGCCTTGAATTCAGTGGGGGTAAGATCTGAGAGGCAGTCTAGAGTGTTGGATGAAGCCAGTCTCACTAGTCTGACAAACCGCTTTTGCTTCTTTTGAACCAGGTAATCTTGAAGACTTTGTGTAACTTTTCCACATTTTCTTATCCTCACAGGAACATGGAGATAACACCTACTCTCAAATAGTTGTTACGAAAAATTTTTATTTTATTTTTACTCTACTAAGTATTCGATTTTTTAAAATTGAAGTATAGTTGACACACAATGCTACACTCGTTTCAGGTGTACATCATTAATGGTTTGACAAGTCTATACATTATGCTCTGATCACAAGTGTAACTACCATCTAATTACATACAAAGCTATTACAATACTATTGACTATATTCTCTATCCTATACTTTTAATCCCTGTGACTTATTCATTCCATAACTGGAAGCCTGTATTTCTCTCTCCCTGTCTCCCATTTTCCCATCCCTTAGCCTCCTCCCCTCTGGCAACCATCAATTGGTTCTCTGTGTTTATGTGCCTGTTTTAGCTTTTTTGTTTGTTCTTTTGTTTTGTTTCTGATTTCAGATATAAGTGAAATCATATGGTATATGTGCTTACTCTGTTTCACTTATTTCACTTATCATACTTCCTCTAGGTCCATCCATGCTGTCTCAAATGGCAAGATCTCATTCTTTTTTATGGCTGAATCATAATCCATTATATATATCCCCCACATCTTCTTTATCCATTCATCTGTCAGTGGACCCCTGATTTGCTTCCATATCCTGGTAATGCTATGGTAAATATGAGGGTGCATATATCTTTTCAAATTAGTGTTTTCAGGTTTTTTGGAGTTAATACCGTGTAGTGAGATTACTGGATTGTATGGTATTTTTTTTTAAGATTTATTTACTTAAGAGCGGGGATTGGAGCAGAGGCACAGGGAGAGAGAAACTCAAGCTGATTTCACTCAAAATGCAGAGCCCGACATGGGGCTGGATCTCATGACCCATGAGATCACAACTTGAGCTGAAACTGAGAATCAGACTCTTAACCAACTGTGCCACTGAGTTGTCCTATGGTATTTATATTTTTGATGTTTTGAGGAACCTCCATACTATTTTCCATAGTGGTTTTATCAATTTACATTTCTACCAATACTGTGATGAGGATTTCCTTTTTTTTAATTTTTATTTATTTATGATAGTCACAGAGAGAGAGAGAGAGAGAGAGAGAGAGAGGCAGAGACACAGGCAGAGGGAGAAGCAGGCTCCATGCACCGGTAGCCCGATGTGGGATTCGATCCCGGGTCTCCAGGATCGCGCCCTGGGCCAAAGGCAGGCGCCAAACCGCCGCGCCACCCAGGGATCCCTGAGGATTTTTTTTTATGCACATCCTCACCAGCATTTGTTATTTGTCTTTTTGATTCTAGCTATTCTGATGGGTTGTGAAATGATGTTTCATTGTGGTTTTGATTTGCATTCCCCTAATGAGGAGTGTTGATGAGCATCTTGCCATGAATTTCTTGGTCATCTGTATATCTTCTTTGGAAAAATATCTCTCCAGGTCCTCTGCCCATTTTTAATTGGATTATTTGGGATTTGTGTGTTTGTGCGTGTGTTGAATTGTTTAAGTTCTTTATATGTTTTGGATATTAACCCTTTATTGGATATGTCATTTGCAAACATCTTCTCCCATCCAGTAGATTGTCTTTTTGTTTTGTTTATGTTTTCCCTCACTGTGCAAAAGCTTTTTACTTTGGTGTGGTCCTAATAGTTTATTTTTGTTTTGTTTCCCTCTCCCAAGGAAACATAGAAAAATATTGCTGAGACCCATTTCAAAGAAATTACTATGTTTTCTTCTAGGAGTTTGATGGTTTCAGGTCTCACATTTAGTTAGGTCTTTAATCTATTTGGAGTTTGTTCTTGTGTATGGTGAAAGGAAGGGGTCCAGTTTCATTCTTTTGCATGTAACTGTCCCATTTTCCTAGCACCATTTATTAAAGACACTGTCTTTTCCCCACTGTAAATTTTTGCCCCTTTTGTTTTAGGTTAATTGACCGTGTAGGTAGGGGTTTGTTTCTGGACTCCCTATTTTATTTCCTTGATCTATTTGTTGATTTTTGTGCCGGTACCATACTGCTTTAATTACTTAAGATGTAGTGTATCTTGATATCTGGGATAGTTAATACCTCTAGCTTTGTTCTTTTTCAAGATTGTTTTTGGCCTTTTGTGGTTCCATACAAATTTTAGGATGATTTGTTCTAGTTCTGTGAGAAATTTTGTTGGTATTTTGCCAGGGATTGCATTGAATCTGTAAATTGCTTTGAGTAGAATGGGCATTTTAATAATTCTTCCAATCCATGATCATGGAATGTCTTTCCATTTGTTCATGCCATCTTTAATTTCTTTCATCAGTGTTTTATGGTTTTCAGAATACAAATCTTTCACCTCCATGGCTAAGTTTATTCCTAAGTATTTAATTCTTTTTGGTGCAATTGTAAGTGGAACTGTTTTCTTAACTTCACTTTCTGTGACTTCATTACTAGTATGTAGAAATCCAACAAATTTCTGTAATTAATTTCATATCTTACAATTTTACTGAATTCATTTATTATTTCTGATAGTAATTATGAAGATTGAACGAGATATCAAATGTGTTTAAATTTTGATACTATGTAGAAAAATTTCAATATAGATGTCAGGTGTCATTTTAAAAGTGGTAATAGTATTAGTGGCTTTAATCAGTTAAAAACTTGAGTTTTCAGTAAAAAATCCCCTGAATTGAAATCTTGATTCTTCCACTTACTATCTGTATGAATTTGGATACATTATCTAGGAAATGAGAATCAGAATGTCTAGCATTTTATCATTGGGGTAATGGAGTGTTTGTGTAAGTAAGAAGCACATTGTATGGTACACTGGAAATACCCAATAAATGGTAGCTGCTATTAGGATTAAAAATCAATAGTGGCCACCACTTAAAAGCCCTGAGATAATGGAAAAGTATTTCAGTGGCCATATTTGATCTTCTTCTAGATCTCAATTTGTACTAGATTCTCAATTTGTTACATTTAGATTTACTGCTATGTACCTAAGTTACCTTGATGGATCAAGTGATTGTATGCACAATTTCACATAGGATGGCCACAGAAACATCCATTGATCTGACCAAAAATCTTTTTGGAAAACTAAATAATGCTGAACTACATAAAAATATGCATCATACAAAATCTAATTGTCTGGCCTAGTCAAAGAGGATTTCAAACATACTTTGAGATAAAAAAAGATCATATAAGGAATGGGACTGCCTGAATTACAGTCTTGATTTACCATAAGCAAATTCTATTAATGTGGGTAAGGATTTTTGAGAGTGTGTTTCCTAATTGATAAGTTTACTTTGTTATGGTTTATGGCCAGTGATGCAAGTAGGAGACACTGCACATTTAATTCTCAAATCCCTAAAGTACTAAACAGATATGTTTTAAAAATCATATTACTTTAGCTTAGTTTCCTCCTCAAATGCAGAACTGGGTAGAAGTTGTCAAGTACAAGTAACCTTTGAATGTGCTAATAGCTAGGACTTTATGTCTTACGACTCTGTGGTTCTTGAGGTTCTAAAGTAAACATGAAGCAAATGACAGCATCAGTCATCATCATCAACAACCAAAGAATCCCAACTGCCTGTCTTCTTTGTCATAGTGAATATTGTCCTTTGAGTATGAAAGTGGGAAAAATACAATTACTTCCAACAACTATATTCATTTATTTAAATATTTTCTTTCTCTTTTCCATAGCATCCAGTATTTCTTCATTTTGTTCATTTGTCTTGTGTTTTTATAAAAGATTCCAAATTAATTGCAGAGAATTGCTTTCACGGAAACAGAACACAACTTAAATATAAAACATTCAAAATATAATTTAAGTAAACAGAATTTATTGTAACTTAAGTAAATTAATAGCTATAAATTAAGTAAAATATTATGAATTAAAATTTAAAATATAAATATAATTTATGCAATAGTAATAGATATTCATAAAAATGTTAAAAATTGATAGAATGTAGTTTTTTATTTCTTTTAATACTGTCAGTCCACAGGATTCTATTTTCATGACCTAGTTCATGGAAAAAAAGTCTAGTTCACTATCTCAGTGTTTGCAAACATCCAGATGTTTGTTTTTATATAACTACTGGATACTTATAATTTTTGCCATGTCAGTCGTATTGGTAAAGGACATGAGCCCATTTATTTCTGTTTTGAATTGTAAGGATAAGTGGAAATCAGGAGAAACACTGCAGACATTCCAGAACCATTGAGCAAGGAAAAGCTTGCAAATATGGTAATTTTACTGACCTGACAAGCAGCAGAGCTGCCTTAACATGACTCAGATTTTCCATGCAGGCAAGGGGCATTACCTCAGAATGTGTTCCTATTGTGGAGAAACACAGTGGTATCTATCAGAAGCATAGCAGCAAATATTTACTGCTCTACGGTACCAGCAGGTGAAAGGTGAAGCAACCAATACAAAAACTTAAAAGATGGTTATGGAGTGAGAACAGCATGATGACACTATGAAAGCCCCAAAGAATAGTGACATATATGATGACTTGCTAAGAATACAGTGCAGAGGGAGTCGAGGCAGTGGATTGAGACTATGAATGATCCTGGTACACAGTGAACTCGGAGAAGCAGTGGTTGGAAGTTTAAGGAAGGATTGTCGAGGGCTTTGAACATCAAGCCAATGAGTCTGGATTTTGTTCTGGAGACACTGGGAACCCACAAATAGTTTGTAAGCAAGGGCTGACATAATAGTGTGTGCCATGGGAAGATTGATTACCTGAAAGCAATGTGAAAAAAGGGAAGTGTATGCAGAAGGGTTCCTGGTTTTCAGATGACAAGGTGCCATCAAGATACAGGGTTTTTTTTTTTTTGTGTGGTGTTAGAAGAAATCTTATATTTCTAATTTTTTTTCTTCTAAGCTGTAAAATATGTACATGTGGCAAAAATATAATCTTTAGCCTTAGGATTTTTAACTTTGTAACAAATATTGGGGTCCAGACTACAGATCTTTCCTTTATATTTTATTATTTTCCCCTGCAGTTAATAACATTCAACAAAAACATGAGTTATAGAATGAAATAAAGGTCACAAAAGAAGAAACTACTGTGGTCTTGAAAGCCTTGCTCAGTCTCTGCTTTACCATGTAGAAAAAACCAAAACAAACAAACCCCCAAATACTTTATCATGCAATCCCATAGTTACTTTACTAGTAATTATGAGATCTGTAAACTCAAAAATCATATAACTATGGAAACACTATATTATTATGGGCTATTTTTTTCTTTCTGAGGAAGACATATTTTGCTATTTTTCTTGAAAAATTGATAATAATATTCATTCATGTCTTTCTGTGATATACACATTATTAATTATAAACAAGTGGAACCCAAATAAACAATGGGCATATTTTACAGAACTGCCCTCTACTTAATTTTGACATTTTTCACCCTAACAATATTGATTGAATACAGTAGATACGTAATATAATTTTCAGTGTCTCTAAATAGCATCAAGAAAATCAGAAACATTCTGAATCTTTAAGTAGATGACTACAATTACTATAATCTTTTTTATATCATCTTTCAGAACACATTTAAATTATAAATGCCATGGAGGAATTTCAAAGATATAAAATTTCAAATACAATTAAGGCAAGTGTCATTTTTTTTCTATTTGTAACTTACCTTTCACAAAACCCCACAAAGAAACATTTTGTCAACTAATAATTTAATAAATTCGACTTATGATTTGAAGTGTTAAAACAAAGGATTTTTTTTTTCAGTACAAGTCATAGAAGAGAGTTTTCTGCTGTACTGTTTCAGAACTCTTATTCAGTAAAGAAATCTTATCTAATCCTGTTTCATCCTTTAAAACTGCCTACACACTAATCTCTAGGGACAAATTTAATACTTTGCAACAAAGAGAATATATCCCTTTTCAGTTTGAATAGAGGAATTGTTAGGACACCAGTGAGGTATGAATAACATTATAATGCTGCCATTTACTTGGCAAAAGAAAAAGAAAGTCTCTTATTGCAACCAAAGAAGAAGGCCTCTTCTTTGGGTTAAATTTTTTGACCCCTGGTATATCCCCAGACACCTATGTTACTGTGCTATTTGGGTCTTCTACCTCTTGCGAAGTAAACACTGAGCAAATCTAAGTAAACAGTTTGTTTTAGTTGAAGATAGAAAGACTCCATTTAATTGAGTTTTGATGATAGATGTGCTCCAAATGGTGCAAACAACTTTGACATGGTAAAATAATATTGTCTTATGGCATGTGTAACACTACATAAAGAATCTTAGCTTAGCACTTTCTGAGTTTACAACATTTAAGTGAGAAAATGACAAAAGAAAGCCAAACTGTCAGAAACAGAAAAACCTTGAACAATCCTAAAATACAGAGTATAATTCTCTTCTTTATTCATTTGATTTTGGGAATAATCTTTGCAACAGAAGGAAGGGAATGAGGAAACAGCTGAACTTTGTACTTGTGAAACTTTATTTTCCTGTAGTCCACTGCAACTAGCTGAAAATAACACCTCAACTAACACTTGAGCATTGATTATATGATATGGTTGTGTGTGAGTAGTTAAGGCAAATCAACATGCCAAGGAAAGTAACTCTGAGACAAATCTTTCACTACTATTTTGTTTTCTAAAGCATATTGTTATTAAAATCATGCATAGGATTTACAAATCATAATCTATGTCTTCAGTTTCTATATGAAATATATTGCTCATTTTACTTCTTTATCAGAAACCAACTTATTGTGAAATGGCAAAATGCAGGGTTAGATTATTATTAAACTCAAAGACTAACATTTTTATTCTCTTACCTTTGAAGTATAGATAATCCTTTGGCCAGCCTTGAGAAATATTTTATATAGTCTTACTAAACATCAAATATATATATATATATATATATTAATATATTCCTTAGAAACAAACTTTTTTGACATTCAGAAGAGTCACTTGATTTGATCTCAGTCACATAAATTATAACTAATGTCATTTACATTGTGTTTTCGTATATGCACTACTTTGGATTAATGGGACCACCGTGGCCCCCTTTAAATGCAGGACAAAAATATCCTATGGGAACAGATGTAAAATTTCATGCAATTGCAGAATCAAGAGAGGTTAGAAAAAGTATTTTGGACAATTATAACCTATCACCCAAGATTTTCTGGATGTTCTCAAAGTTAAACTACCAGTAATAAAGTCCAAATGTTTGAGTCCCTGCCCAACAAAATTAGAAAAGCAAAGGTGTCACCTATCCAATACTTGCGATATATGTTATAAACTTTGGATCCACTATTTCTCACCAACATGTTCTTAATTTTCTTTCTCTTTTGTATTTTCAACTTCCATCTTACACCTGATTCTTGGTTTTATGTGTCTAAATATTCTCACTTCTTCTATCTTAAGTAAAAACTCTTGAACAGACACTTTACAAAAAATATGCATAGCCAAAAACCCATGAAAAATGCTTAAATTTATTAGATATTAGAGAATTGCAAATTAAAACCTCAGCTAAAAGCTCACTCTAGATTACTGAAATTTAAGGAGACTGAAAATACCAACTGCTAGAAAGAATGTGAAAAAACTGAAACTTTCATAAACCACTAGTAGGAAACTAGAATGATACAACAGTTTGACATTTTCTTAAAAGTGAAACATACACTGGCCTATGACCCAGTAGTCCTAGAAAAATGATAAGACTTATTCATAAAAAAAAGATTTATTCAGAAATGACAAATAAAAATGTTCAGCAGCAGATGAGGAGGTAGACGATATATGGTTTATCAGTACAATGGAATACTACTTAACAACAACAACAAAACCCAACCAAGTGATGATAAGCAAAATAACTGGACAAATCTCAAGAACATTATGTTGAATAAAAGAAGCCAGACCAAAAAGAGAACATACTGAATGCTTCCATTCATATAAAATTCTAGAACAAGCAAAATGAAGTGATGGTGACAGAAATTAGCATAGTGATTTTCTTGGAGGATTGATCTGAAAGGGACACCAGGGAATTTTCTGGGGTGATGGAAATGTTCTATACCTTGAGTGAGGTTATAGTCACATAGGTGTATAGTTTTTCAAAACTATTTGAGCTCTACATTTAAAATTTGTATATTTTCTGGTAGATAAATTATAACTCTGGTGGCAATTAGAATCCTGTTTGATTCCATATGCCTGCCTGATAAAACCCAGCTCTTTAACAGCCAAACTCTAGAACAAGTTATTTCCATTTGTACTCTCCACTTCCTTACCTTCTGCCCAGCTTTAAACTCAATTATTGACTACAGTAAGGTCCTCTTCCCATATGCTATTCCTCCCATAAGGTCCCCTACCGTGTGGTATTCCCCCTATCCAAAATTCTCTTTCCCTGGATCTAACCTGACTAATGCCTACTCATTCTTTAGGTGTCAGCTTCTTCTAACTCTCTAGACCATGTTGAATGCTGTGGTTATGTTTTCCCATAATATTACCTACTTTCATAATATAGCTTTAATCAACTCTTCATATAACTGCTTGCTTAACTTATCTCTCTTTATACTGAGCCGTATACCCTGGGCAGGGATGTTTATTTTGTTCACTTCTGCAAAGTGTTTAGTGCATGGTATCTGAAAAGCTATTTGTCAAATGAAGAAGAAGGAAGGGAGGAAGGAAGGAAGGAAGGAAGGAAGGAAGGAAGGAAGGAAGGAAGGAAGGAAGGAAGAAAACATCCCCCTTACCTTTCACATATCTGTTCTACCACTCCTCCTTTGACTTCTTACAAATTCTTTTTCCATAATGCCAGTTTGAGCCCTCAACATCTCTTCCCTAGGCTTTTAAAATAAATTCCTAATAGATCACTTTGCCTTTGGTCTCTTTCTAACCTAGCATTCATATTGCTATGAGAAGCATGCCACTAAAAATCCCCATTAAAGCAAGTCATTTTCTCTCTCAACAAAATTTAATTATTAGATAAATTAAATTATTCCTTCAGAATCAGTCTTTCTATTTCCATGCCAAAGTCTCCTAGACACTTTTTTTTCTATTCATTTCTATCTTCCCTTTACCCTTTGCCCACTCTTAATTGGTCTCTGATTCCAGGGCCTTTCCTCTCTACTGTGTCTTCCATAGACTTATCAGTATTATCTCTTCTTAAATGTGATCATATTTCTTTTTGGTTTAAAAACCTTTATTGGCATGCTATTATCTATAGAATAACATTTGTAATTTCTTACTGGGGAGCACAAGACTCTCTGCAATGCAGTTAAAAAACAAAACATTTGCACATGCAGTTTCTCATTTTACTAGAAAGCCTATTTTTCCATTCTTCAACTTAAAACATTCAGTGAAATATCACACCATTAGTGGTCTCATCCAAATCCCTAGAAATGTCTAATTTTCCTGCTTGTTGTCTGTACTACCCCATGGTTTAGTTCATGTTTCTGCAATAACACTTCCATGCTGTATAGTGATTTTTTTCCCTTCTTTTCATGTTTGTTTTCCCTTGTTAAGACTATGAATCCTTGAGGGTAACAACAATATTATTTTTATTCCATGCATAGGATAGAGAGATGAATAATAAATATCTCTTAAATTAATGCATTAATGAATGATGAATCCATACCATTTTGGAATGCACTTGGCCTTTTCACATGCTGTGCTTTCGTTGTTTCCTCAGCCTGGGTTTCCTTCCGTCCAGGTCTGTGATTAGTGAAAACTTAAAACTCTTAAAGTTCTGGTTCACCTAAGAACCACTTTTGTGTGGTTCTTATGTGACACTCTACTTTCTTGATTAAGTATTAATTATGCCTCCTGTAAATTCCTTTGGTTGCCGTTGCTTGGTTATCCATTATTTAACTTAATAAACATAATATTGTAAACTACCTACATGGCAGGCAATATATATGCTATTGAGCTTACATTAGAGAATGTGAGCTTTGGGCTACCAATGAGAAGTTCACTATCTGATGGAGAGAAATATTTGTAAAAATATAGATAAAATTCAGTCTTTTAAATGCTATGATCAAGATAAGAATAAAATGGTAGAGTATCAGAGAGGTTGGAGGAATTAATTTGACATGATTCATAGGCAGTGATTCATAGAATGGTAGAGATTTGAGCTGGTACTTGAAAAAGGCATAGGAGTTTGACAGACAAATAGTTAGTTGTAAAGATATTCCACGCAGAAGAAACAACCTTTGTAAATGCACAGATTTATGAAAAAGAACTCTGGCAACTGATTCAACCCCTTTCAACCTTCAGCAATGATCTCCTAAACTCCTTGTCCATGCATATACTTAAACTCCAGCTAACAACTTAACTAACTTTCAGCAATAGACTCTAGTCAACTTCTCCAATGACTAAACCTTGGACTTGGTGTCATCTAGAATAGTGAAAACTCTAAAGTTCTTAATTCTAATATTTTCTTCTTGTATTTCTAATTCTCCTACTTCTTTTACCACACTTATTTTCTGTACTTATGATCTTATGACTCTTTAATTCATACTACCTTTCTTGAGGGTATACTCTTCTTCTATCATTTTCTGTAAGAAAGATATGTTCAAGGAGTGGCTTCAAGATTTAGAAAACATAGTAACCAGATGACTTAACAAACGTTATTGTAAAAATTTGAACATTGTAAAGTTTTGTTTTGGAGCTTTTCTGTTGCTATAGTTAGGTGCATCCAAAGGTGGCTACAGATATAAAACATGATATTTTGTAGTAGTTACTTGAGTAGAATCCTGTATTCTGAGCAACCTGGGTGGCTCAGCGGTTTAGTGCTGCCTTTGGCCCAGGGCGTGATCCTGGAGACCAGGGATCGAGTCCGCATGGAGCCTGCTTCTCCCTCGGCCTGTGTCTCTGCCTCTCTCTCTCTCTCTCTCTCTCTCTCTCTCTGTGTGTGTGTGTGTGTCTCATGAATAAATAAATAAAATCTAAAAAAAAAAAAAAAGAATCCTGTGTTACTAAAAGGGTGTCCCTACAGCCTGACTAGCTAAGGAATGACCAGAAAATAGCTTCAGAGTACAGTTAAGACTTCTTTAGGCTTCCTCCCTTGGACAATAATTCATTAATAATGAATTAATAATTCATTCTGAATTAAGAATGAGTGTAAGATAAAATAGTCCTTTATTTAACTGGATCACAACTCAATTTCAACTCTGCAACACAATGTTATGTGTTTAGATACATGATGTGTATATATTTCTTTAATTAACTTTAACTTTTGTTTACATGAAATCAGGAAAACTACTGAAATAAAACATTAAAGGTGATACCTTCAATATTTTAAATAGTGCTTTATTTTAATACAGATTGTATTTAAAACAGTATTTGGCAGAGATGATGTCTTGGAGTGAGCTAGGATTCAGAGTGAGGAAATCTGGATTCAGAGCCTAGATTCACAACCAATAGCTTTGAGGGAAAATCCTATACACATCAAATCATCCCAGCTGTGCCACTTACCACCTCTGTTATCTTCAATATGTTACCCATATTCTATGAGCCTCAAAATTCCACATACAGAATGTAGATGATATATAACATACATCCAAAGGTTGTTGTATTAAATGAGATTTGTATAGATATTAAATAAGATTTAAAGAGCCCTAGAAATCACTCAAAGTCACGTCTGTCCTATTTTATTCATTGAGGCAATTTTTCTAATCCTACCCTGACTCAATGGTAAGGGGCAATATACTGTCTCTTTGGTGGGGAGTCACAAGGTTCTAGAGAACATGTAGAACTGCAAATATTGCTGTGACCATTTTTTTGGAAAATACAATCTGCCATATTCATGAAGATTGCCAAGAAATTTAGTTACAAGAAACATATTCTTCTTGATTTAACTAGGGTTGCAGTATAAAAACAATCACACTAAACTTTTCCTTCTGTACTTGATTCTCCACATCATTCATGCAGTCTTTATTTTTTTAAGTTTATACTTAAATTCCAGTTAGCATACAGTGTTATATTAGTGTCAGTTGTACAATATAGTGATTCAGCAGTTCCACACATCACCCAGTGCTCACCACAAGTGCACTCCTTAAACCCCATCACCTAGTTCACACATCCCCCCACCCACTTCCCTTCTGGTAAACCATCAGTTTGTTTCCTATAGTCAAGAGTCTCTTTCTTGGTTTGTCTCTTTCTATTTCCCCACTCTGCTCATTTGGTTGATTTCTTATATCCTACATACAAGTAGAAATCATATGGTATTTGTCTTTCTCTACCTGACTTGTTTTTCTTGATACGATACTCTCTGGCTCCCTCTATATCATTGCAAATGGCAAAACTTCATTCTTTTTTATGACTGAATAATATTCCACTGTGTGTGCATGTGCGTGTGCGTGTGTGTGTATATATATATATATATACACACACACGCACACACACATATTTATATGTATATCACTGTGAGTGTGTATATCACTTCTTCTTTATCCATTCATCAATTAATGGATGCTTAGGCTCTTTCCATAATTTGGCTGTTGTTGATAATGCTGCTATAAATATCAGGGTGCAAGTATCATTTTGAATTAGTATTTTTGTATTGTTTGGGTAAATACTTTGTAGCGTGATTGCTGGGTCATAGTATTCTTCTATTATTAACTTTTTGAGGAACCTCCATACTGTTTTCCAGAGTAGCTGCACCGGTTTGCATTCCCACCAACAGTGCAAGAATGGTTCCTCTTTCTCCCTATCTTCCCCAACACCTGTTGTTTTGTGTGTTGTTGATTTTAGCCATTCTGGCAGGCATGAGGCACTATCTCATTGTAGTTTTGATTTACATATTCCTGATGATCAGCCATATTGAGCATCTTTTCATGTGCCTGTTGGTCATCTGGATGTTGTCTTTGGAAAAATGTTTCTTTGTGTCTTTTATGTATTTTGGATACTAACCCTTTAATCAGATATGTCATTTGAAAATATGTTTTCCCATTCCAAAGGTTGTCTTTTAGTTTTGTTGATTGTTTCCTTCACTGTGCAGAAAGTTTTTTTGTTTTGATATAGTCCCAATAGTTTATATTCCATTTTGTTTCCTTTCCCTGAGGAGTCATATTTAGAAAGAAGTTGTTATGGCTGATGTCAGGTAAGTTACTGCCTGTCTTCTCCTCTAGGATTTTATGGTTTCAGGTCTCACATTTAGATCTTCATCCATTTTGAATTTGTTTTTGTGCATTATGTAAGAAAGTGTTCCAGTTTCATTCTTTTGCATGTTGTTGTCCGATTTCCCTAACATTTGTTGAAGAGATAGTCATTTTGCCATTAGATATTCCCTCTCGTTTTTTTTTTTTGAAGATTAATTGACTATATAATTGTGGGTTCATTTCTGGGTTTTCTATATTGTTCTGTTGATCTATGTGTCTTATTTTTGTGCCAGTATCATATTGTTTTGATTACTATAATAACTTGAGGTCTGGAATTGTGATGCTTCCAGTTTTACTTTTCTTTTTAAAGTTTGCTTAGGCTATTTTGTGTGTGTGTGTGTGTGTGTGTGTGTGTGTGTGGTTCCATAGAAATTTAGGATTGTTTGTTCTAGTTCTGTGAAGAATGCTCTTAGTATTTTGATAGGGATTGCATTAAATGTGTAGATTGCTATGGACATAATAGACATTTTAACAATATTTGTTATTCCAATCCATGAACATGGAATGTCTTTCCATTTTGTTGTGTCATCTTCAACCTCTTCCTCATCGTTTTATAGTTTTTAGAGTACAGGTCTTTCACCTCTGGTTAGTTTTATTCCTATGTATCTTATGGTTTTGGTGCAATTGCAAATTTAATTGATACCTTAATCCCTCTTTCTGCTGCTTCATTGTTGGTGTATAGAAATGCAACAGATTTCTGTACATTGATTTTGTATCCTGCAACTTTACTGACTTTGTGTGTTAAATCCAGCAGTTTTTGGCTGGACTCTTTCAGGTTTTCTATATCTAGTATTCATGTCATCTGCAAACAGTGAAAATTTTGCTTCTTTATTGACAATTTGAATGCCTTTTATTTATTTTTGTTGTCTGGCTGCTGTGGCTAAGACTTCCAGTACAGTGTTAAATAACAGTGGTGAGAGCAGACATCCTTGTCTTGTTTCTGACTGTAGAGGAAAAGTATCTCAGTTTTTCCCCATTGAGGGTGATATTAGGTGTAGGTTTTTCATATACGGCCTTTATTATTTTGAGGTATGTTCTCTGTAAAACTACTTTGTTAAGGGTTTTTTATCATGAATGGATGTTGTATTTTGTCAAATGCTTTTTCTGCATCTATTGAAATGATCATATGGTTCTTATCTTTTTTTTATTGATATGAAGTAACCTGTTGATTGGTTTGCAAATATTGAACCATGCTTGCAGCCCAGGAATAAATCCCATTTGATTTTGGTAATTGATTTTTTAAAAATGTATTATTGGATTCAGCTTTCTAGTATTTTATTGGAAATTTTTGTATCTGTGTTCATCAGGGATATTGGCTTGTAGTTCTCTTTTGTAGTGATCCCTTTATTACTTTTGGTATCAGGGTAATGCTGGCCTCATGGAATGAATTTGGAAGTTTTCCTTGCTCTTCTATTTTTTGGGATAGTTTGAGAATGGTAGGTATTAACTCTTTAAATATTTGGTAGGATTTGCCTGTGCAGTCATCTGGCTCTTGACTTTTGTTTGTTGGGAAATTTTAAATTACTGATTCAATTACTTTGCTGATTATCAGTCTGTTCAAGTTTTCTATTTCTTCTTGTTTCACTTTTGGGAATCTATATGTTTATCAGAATTCATTTCTTCCAGGTTGTCCAATTTTTGGCATATAGTTTTTATAATATTCTGTTATGATTGTATTTTTGTGGTATTGGTTGTTATTTCTCCTCTCTCATTTGTGATTTTATTTACTTGGGTAAACAAAATTTTTTTGAGAGAGAGAAGTTCATCATCTTTAGATTCCAGGAATTAACAGGGATGGGTGCAGACTACACCAGGCCCAGGGTTTTGTGGCTCCTGGGAGCAGACCTAGCTACAGCAGACACACAGGAAAACAGTGGGAAGGGAGGGGTCAGTTAGATTTGGTCTTCAACTTGGGTGGTGGTGGTGGTGGAATAGTGATTATCCTTGGGGCTTGGGAATGAGAAATAGCAGGAAGAAAGCTGTTTTTTTGGGGCCTGAGCAGGCCTAGAGGGGTAGCCCCCTACCCCTGGGGCTCAGAGTTGAGGGGGAAGGGAAATGAGGCCCCTTCCCTCAGTGCTAAGGACAAGGCACTTGGCTCAGTCTCCTTCCACCCACCACCCATCCCAATCCGTGGAAAAGGTGGAGTCCTTGTCCCATCTCCTTCTAAGGGCCCAGAGGCTGTTCTCTGTTGAGCCGCTGGAAGAAGCTTTTGCTGAACTCATACGTGCTGATCATGATGGCACAGGAAGGGGCGGCCTTGACAATCCTTGGGAGAAAGCCTGCAAAGAGCCCCCTGGTGCCTGACCCAGCCCTGATCCTCCGCAGCAGCAGCCAGGTGGAGTCGGCTAGTGGGGGCGTCACTCTCACAGCCTCCACCGCTCCCAGCGCTAACTGGCGTTGAGTCTTCACCATGTCGAAGGGTAGAGTCAGGATGGCCACCACCGTCCCTGAGATGCCGCCAGGCACATCTGGGTCCTTTCTCTCTCTCTTTTTTTTTGGGGGGGGGGAGGGGGTCCTTTCTCTTTTGTCTTTGATGAATCTGGCTAGGTGTTTGTCAATTTTATTAATTTTCTCTAAGAACTACTACGGTTTCATCAATTTATTCTATTGGGTTTTGCGAGTTTTGTTTTAGTTTCTATATCATTTATTTCTGTTCTAATCCCTTTTATTTCTCTCCTCCTGCTGGTTTTAGGGTTCATTTGTTGTTGTTGTTGTTGCTTTTCTAGCTTCTTTAGTAAGTTTAGGTTGTTAATATGAGAGTTTTCTTACTTCTTGAGGTAGTTCTATATTGCTATATATTTCCCTCTTCTGACCACTTTTGCTGCATCCAGAGGTTTTGGACCATTGAATTTTCATTTTCATTTGTTTCCATATATTTTGTTTTTCTTTTTTGATATCCTGGTTTAGTAGCATGTTGTTTAATCTCCATGTATCTGTGCTATTTCCGCATTTTTTCTTGTGGTTGACTTCTAGTTTTAAAATGTGGTCAGAAAAGGTGCATAGTATGATTTCAGTCCTTTTGAATTTGTTGAGGCCTGATTTGTGATCTAATATGTGATTTATTCTGGAGATTGTTCCAGGTACACTTCAAAAGAATATGTATTCTGCTATTTTAGTATGAAGTGTTCTGAATATATCTGTTAAGTCCATCTGGTTTGGAATGTCATTCAAAGCAGTTGTTTCCTTGTTTATTTTCTGTTTAGATAATGTGTCCATTGATGGAAGTGGGGTGTTAAAATCCCTGTTGTGTTGTTGTTATTATTATTATTATTATTATTTTATTATCAATTGTGTTATCCCTTATGTTTATTATTAAATGTTTTATATGTTTGTATCCATATACAAGAAATGTATACAAGACAATCCAATCTTTTCTTGGATTGTCCTCTTTATAATTACATAATAAATTTTGTCTCAAGTGCAGTCTTTAAACTGAAGTTTTATGTCCTTTTCAATTTTATTCCTAAACCAAATAAAATAATTTAGAACTTTTCTTATACTCAATATCTTGCCTATATATATCAGAAAAATATATCACTCTCAGTTTTATTTCCTTCCTTATTGAATTTAGATCACTTCAGCCCTCTCTTTACTCTCTTGTTAGTATCAATATCCCCAACCCTTCCCTTATCCTTTCATCCAGTATTCTCAACCAAATTCCAAACCTAAGTGCATCTCACCACTTGTATTTTATTTATTTATTTATTTTTTGTTTCATGTTTGCATTTAATTTCTAGTTAGTTTAACACATAGTGTAATATTGGTTTCAGGAGTAGAATTTAGTGATTCATCACTTATATATAACACCCAGGGCTCATCATAAGTGCCCTCCTTCATATCCATCACCCATTTAGCTCATCCCCTGCACACTTCCCTTCCAGCCACCCTCCATTTGTTCTCTATAGTTAGGAGTCTCTTATGGTTTGCCTTTCTTTCGTCCTACCCCCTTTTCCCTATGTTCATCTGTTTTGTTTCTTAAATTCCACGTATGTGAAATCATATGGTATTTGTCTTTCTCTGAGTGACTTATTTCACTTAGTATAATACACTCTAGCTCCATCTACTTTGTTGCAAATGGCAAGATTTCATTCTTTTGATGGCTGAGTAATATTCTACCATATATATAAATATATGTCACATTTTCTTTATCCATTCATCAGGTTATGGACATTTAGGCTCTTTGTGTGGTTTAGCTATTGTTGACAATGCTGCTATAAACATGTGTCCCTTCAAATCTGTATTTTTGTCTCCTTTGGATAATTACCTAGTAGAGCAATTGCTGGGTTGTGGGATAGTTCTATTTTTAACTTTTTGAGGAACCTCCACACTTTCCTAGAGTGGCTATGCCAATTTGCATTCTCAACAACAGTGTAAGACGGTTCCCCTTTCTCCACATCCTCATCAACATCTGTTGTTTCCCAACCTGTTAATTTATCTACATAGTAAATTCTTTTCCCTTTACCCCCAAATTTCCACGTAATCTCTCCAGTTGGAGAAGATACCTGAATCTCAACATGTTCAAACTAAATTCATTCTTCCTCTTACAAACTACTCTTTTTACATCTTTGCTCACTTTTACCCATTTCTTTTAATCCATAAATCTTGGACTTTTTCCTCTCTAGCCTAACATCTACTTTCTATTACTGTGACCAGTTGATTCTACTCTTTTAGTATCTTTAAATATGATATCTGCTGCTCTTAGTCTAAGATCTCATCATTTCTCAACTGAACACCTTTATTCACTCCAGTCCTTCCTTATGCTTTGCACTGGACTAATCTCTATAAAATCTAAATCTTATCATGTCCCCCCTCTTTTAAAAAATTACAATCAATTCTCATAACCAACTAAATGAAGCCTAAAGTCTTGATAATTTCCAAGAAGATTCTAATTCTCTAGGATCTACCTAACTTTTCAATCTTATCTATATATATATCTAGTGTTTGAGGAATACCCAATGAATTTTTCTGCTTCAGAATGTACTGGTCTGAGGCTCTGGGATTTGTGTAGGCAGATCCCTTCTTACTTTTTTCCAAGAACCCCAAAAACATTTTTGTCATTTCGATAAGTGCTTCTTCCAGGAAAACTTAATTAATGCTGAGAGCTGAGTTCATTTCTATAGTGGCTCCTATAGAAACCTGTGAAAATGTCTACCAATCAAAACATCATACTGTAATCAATCATATTGTTGGTTTTGTGGCTTACTTAGGACTAAGAACTGTATCTCATTGTTTTTTTTTAAAATTTTTAAAATTTATTTATGATAGTCACACACACACACCACCACGAGAGAGAGAGAGAGAGAGAGAGAGAGAGAGAGAGAGAGAGGCAGAGGCACAGGCAGAGGGAGAAGCAGGCTCCATGCACTGGGAGCCCGACGTGGGACTCAATCCCGGACCTCCAGGATCGCGCCCTGGGCCAAAGGCAGGCGCTAAACCGCTGCACCACCCAGGGATCCCCTATCTCATTGTTCTTATTTTTCTAGTGCCAATTGCAGTTTGTGTCATCGTGTATCTACTTGATGAAAGTTTTTAAATCAGTGTGTGAATACTTATCTCAAATATCCTTTTTCCCACTTTAATTGAAGCAAATCACCAGTAAACTTTACAACAAAACTTTCTCTAATTGTTCTACTTTGCAAAGTCTCTTAAAATATTTTTTAGGGTTTGCATCAATATTTATCACCATGACTGTATTGTATAATAATTAACTGCAAAAATTCTGTGACATAAAACAATATTTGTTGCTCATGCATCCAGGTTGGTCACATGGGTTGCTGTATTCATCTTGGCTGTAGTTTATTACACATTTATGGATGGCTGGCAGTTGGTTGATCTAGGATGGCCTCAAATATTATTAGGGCCTCTTAGTTCTGCTGCATGTGTTCTAGTCTTCCTCCTGGGCTAATCTGGGAGTGTTCTTTGTATAGAATTTGTAGAGGTATAAGAGAACAAAACTCATTATGAAAGCCCATTTTAAGCCTCTGCTGGTGACACCTCTGATAACATTGTCGTAGCCAAGGCATGTCACATGACTACCTCCAGAGAAAGCAAATTATGCCCCTTCATTACCATAAAAGAGCACTTCAAAATTACATAGCAAAAGGTGTAAGTAAATAGAATGTTTAAGAATCTGGATCAATAATGCAGTGTACCCCAGGGCCATTCAATCATTAAATTCACCAGTAACTATTGTTGGCACCAATAATTGTAGAAAGCATTGTAATAAAATTATATATAAGTTATTAGAGTAAAACAGATTAATCATCCATTTCCTCTAGGACTTTGGAGTCTTATTTGAAATTTAAAGAAGAAATCTATGGCCAAAAGCTACTTGTATGGGATAAGAGATATTTAATTATCAAGGAAGGAAACTATCAGTAGCAACAAAAATCATTAAAGAAGGATTTGTGGAGGAGAATGCAGAACCAGATTTGGAAATATTGCTAAGCTTTTGGTAGAGATGAAAGAATTTCATGTAGAACAATTTCCCTTCTTTTACGGTATCATTAGTTTATCACATAAATTGCTTAGTATTCTTTATCTGGAAATTTGCAGACATCATTCCTAAATTGGTCTCGATATGGTGATTGGTGCATTACAAGAGAATAACAACAGTAAATAATTCATAATCAAATCTCCCTTGAAGACATAAGTAAACATATAAATAACTATAATAAATTAGAAGGGAACATGATGACTTTGATTTGATTGACAAAACTACCTGATGTTTTGTCTCCAGGGAGACATCATCAGGCATGGTGCAGATTTTCCACTGCAAATTAGAATTCTGTACACGACTTTGCTCTGAAACTGAATTACCTTTGAATTTAAAAATGCTGTAGGAAACCAAATTTGGATTGATGACAAGAAGAATTATTAGTTTTAACCACAAAATAGAATATTTACAAACTTTGTGGAAAGACCAAGACAAACTAAAATGAAATGGAACTTTTAGGAGGTAACTAATACATTAAGAGAATATGGCAAAAATCCCTAATGTTCTTTTTTTTTTAAAAAAAATATTTTATTTATTTATTTATTCACGAGAGACACACAGACAGAGGCAGAGACATAGGCAGAGGGAGAAGCAGGCTCCATCCAGGGAGCCTGATGTGGGACTCGATCCCAGGACTCCAGGATCATGCCCTGAGCTGAAGGCAGACGTTTCACCGTTGAGCCACCCAGGCATCCCAAAAATCCCTAATGTTCTATTAGTAGTTTTGTTTTGTTGTAAATTTCTGCTATTTTGCGTCTAGCTTTCTTTTTTCTTTTTTTTTTCTTTTTTACATTTCTGTTGCTATCTGGCTTTTAGTAACTTTATTAACATAAAATTTTCAGAGTCTTTCACAAGCATTCTTTTGTAAACAGAGAGGTATTTGTTTCTGCCAAAAAGTCATAAAGAGAAATGAATTTTTATACCAACCAGATATTTTTTGAAACAAGCCACAGTGAGTCATTTAAAACTGAACATTTAATTTTCATCTCTCCACTCCACAATGCCCATCAAATATTGTATCATATTCTGGTCTCCTTTCCCCTCCCCCTCTTCTCCCATAGGTTGTAAGCCTTTTAATAACTGTCGTTGAAATCACATAGAATCCAATGTTTCCCTTTCTGTTCCCTTGGCACCTGAAGATGGTGCCAAAACTGCTACATTAATTTAAAAGGCACACTACTTTTAGTAATAGCGTTTTTATTCATTAATTCAGAGAAGTTATTAATGAAGCAACAATGAAGTTTATTCAGTTTTTGACAAGTGTTTCTCCTGGGTGAAAGGTGATGAAACAAGCTCCAAGGGCTGGTTCATTTTTAGAACTTGTTTACAAGGTTACAGCACACTCAATTTATCTGTCTAAGAATATGTCGCTTAGAGAGTCATTCCATGAGGGTTCATCTCATTTATAAATAATGATCTGGAACATCACCTAGGGGAAGCATAAAATTCTTCGGATTCAGAGGTGGTGGAAAGATATTGGTCAAAAGTCTATAGCTCTAGATTGTGATCCCAGTTCTGCCTCATAAATTTAACTTATATATCCCTTAGTTTCCCTGGGTCTGTTTTTTTTTTCTTTAAAAAATCATAGTAAGTAGTAACACTCTTTTCTTCATAGGATTGTTGTGAGAAATAAATGGGATACATTATAGATGTAAAAATATTTTTATTTATTTTAACATGTTACAGTGGAAAATTTCAACCATGTCTACATGGAAAGAGAAGACAATAAAAAGCCTCCTAGTATCCATTACTAGATTCAGCTATCATTACATGACCAATTTTCTGCTTCTATGTTCCCATCTACTTCTTTCTCCACAATTATCTTTAAGCAAATTCACAATACTTTATTATATCATGTGTAAATATGATACTATTTGTCTTAAAAAACTAAAGTCTCACTAAAAAAATCCCAGTGATAATATCACAATAAAAAGAATAGCAATTATTTAATACAGCAAATAATGTTTAAATTCTTCCTGTTTACTAAATTTTTAAAATTTTTATAATTTAAATTCAATTAATTATTAGTTTCAGAGGTAGAGGTCAGTCAGTGACTCATCAGTCTTATATAATACCCAGTGCTCATTACATCACATGCCCTCCTTAACCTGTTTAATAAACTTTTGTAAAACTTTGAATCAAGATCCACAGAAGTCCAATTAGTCCACATCTTATAATAAAATTTATTTTAAACTTTGTCACTCCTCTTTTTTTTTTGTACACCATGCCTTTTATTTTTTAGCGAAATTGAGTCATTTGTCTTGTAAAACGGTTTCTTCATGGGGTTAGAATGTTCTGTCTTTTGTATTTTTTGTATGTTGTAGCTATATTGTGAGCCTTAGTAAGGATTAAATTTCACTTTTATCCTTTTCTAGAATTGTATTCCTAATAAATGTTTTTTCCCGCTACAATTATTCCCTACAGTTTCTGTTGTCTAGCTCAAAATCATGATAAACTACACAAGATCACACATCATAATGCTCTGAAATATACCTTCCCATGTGTTTCATTTATAACAAGAAAGGATTACTGTCACACTCATCCTTGCTCCCTGACCCCCATCAATGGAACAAGTGTTCAGAAGTATGGTAGGTAATTACATTGTTTTTTCTTCCATCCTTATTCCTTCTTTCTTCTTCTTATCTTTCTAAAAAAAATCTTAGTTGTCATTTGCCGTTTGATTTGATCCAGTTAATATTATATTGCTCTATATGTAAATTATAAACCATGTTGATGAAACAAACAGTAAATTCATCATTCAGTATACTATTTGGAACATTATTAATATGGCCTTTGTTCTCCTAGCCTATCCCATCTCCCTGCCTCTTTTCCTCACATGTAAGCCCTATTTCCTTGATTTATAAAAATTAGTTTTATTTTACATATGCTTATCTATAAATATTAATGTCTTATTTTTCAACTTTATTAAAATGGCATAGTATATAATAGCTACTTAGAACTGAATGTATTTATTCAAACTATGTTCTCAAGTTTCATCCATGTGGTTGTCTAATTTATTTTCTCTTCTGTGTATAATGTCACTCACCCATATATTTACTCGTTCTCCTTTCATTGGACATTTGGCTTGTTGCTTTCAGTGTTTTAAATTTCACACAATGTTGCTTTGGGCATTCTGGCTCCTGGTGCATATACTATAAGGTCTCTCTAGGAATTATATCTAGAAGTGGAATTGCCATGTCATATCACATGTGCACATGTTCAACTTTACCAAGTAATAGAGAAATGCTGCCAAAGTGGTTTGTCATTTTATGCTACTATTAATAACCACATATGGAAAGTGTATTTTATTGATCAGTGATGTCTTCAACACTGGGAATTACTAGAATTCATGATTTTTGAGAAATAAGGTGGGCCAAAGAGTATCTCATTATGGACTTATTTGACATGGCACTGATTAATGACGATGTTGCACTTTATTTTGCTTAGGTTATTGCTCATTCAAGTTTAAAACTCTCTAAAATTCCTTTTATTATATTTTTTTTCCTTTTTTGGTTTCTACTTTAGAGGAGTCTGTTATATATTTTAGATACTATTTTTTTGTCTGTTATACATGCCTCAATTATTTTCTCCCATTTTATGATTAATCTTTTAATGTGTTAAAATGGCTCCTGATGAACAAAAATTTAAGCTACCAATGTAATTATATATATAAATATTATCCTTCACAATTAGGAATTAAAATTTTTTCCTTTTTCTTCTGTTATGAGGTCATAAAACTATTTTCTTGTATTTTTATCTAAAATTTTTAAGGTTTTGATTTTCATACTGAAATCTTTGTTTCACATGGAAGTGAGTTTTTGTGTATAGTCTGAAATAGGGTTCCAATTTTCCTCCCATATTAATAAACAAGTTTTTGAACATCTTCTGGGGACTAGTCCTTTGTATTCATAGTGCTCTATAATAACACATCTATCACTTAATAAATTTCCATATAGAGTCATGAATCTATATATATTGACTTTCATTTGGTTCCACTGATCTTTTTGTCTATCACAATTCATATAGTATTATACTGTTTTAAATATTTAAAATTGAGAGCGATTCTTGATATTTTGGAGGAAACATTCTCCACATTAATCTTGTTTATGAATGTCTTGATACTTGGCCTTTTGTTCTTCCAGCAAAATTCTGATGTCAAAATATTTTTTAAAAATCCTATTGGTATTTTTATTTGAATTATATAAAATCTATAGTTATATTTGGATAAATTGACATATTTATGAAGACAAGTTTTTATATTTATAAACATAGTATATCTCTGTTTATTAGCTCTTCATTAAGAACTTTCAATAAATTTTGTAATTATTTCCACAAATGATTAAAATGTCTTTGTCTACTTCTTCCTCATTAATGTACACATTTTCTTGCTACTATAAATGATATCTTTTAAAAATTATGATTATCTTCTGATGTACAGCAAAATTCTTTCACATTTATCTTGCAACCTGATACTGTTAAACTTATTTTTAATAATTTGCTCATAGTTTATTTTGAATTTTCAATGTAAGCAACTATCATCTGCAATTATGGCAATGTTATTTCTATTTTTCTATTTCTTAGGCATTTAGCTTCATTTTCTTATCTGGTTCCTGTACTCAAGATCTATAGTGTGGTGATGTGTTTTTGACCTGTATCTAAATTTTAAAAATATTTTTAATTAAAAATTTGAAAGTCTCATTTGTTTAGAGTAGGTTAGATCTAGAGAAAATTAAGAGGAAGGTACAGAGATAACCCATATGTCCTCTGCCCTTATATAATCATAACTTACCCGATTGTCACCTTCCCCCACAGCATGATACATTTGTTACAACTGATGAAATTACATCACTACTACATCATCAACCAAAAACACAGTTTATATTATAGTTCACCGTTGGTGTTGTACATTTTATGTGTTTGACAAATATATAATAACATGTATTCACCATGATAGTTTCATACAGAGTAATTTCATTGCCCTGAACATTTCTCTGTGTTCACCTATTTCTCCCTCCCTTTGCTCAAACTCGGGCAACTACTGATCTTTTTTACTGTCTTCATAGTTTTGAATTTTCAAGAATGTCATGTAGTTTAATCATACAGTATTAGCCTTTTCACACTGGCTTCTTTCACTTAGTAAGAGACACTCATTTTTTTCTTCATATCTTTCCATGTCTTGAAATCATTTCTTTTGAGCACAGAATAATATTCCATTGTCTGGATGCACCACATTTACCAACTGAAGGACATCTTGGTTGCTTCTAATTTTTTATAATTTTGAATAAAGTTCCTATAAACATTGATGTGCAGGTTTTTATATGGACAGAAGTTTTCAACCCTTTTGGGTAAATACAAGGAATGTGATTGCAATATGGTATGGCAAGAGTACTTCTGATTTTTTAAGAAACTGCCAAATTGTTCTCCAAAGTATCTGTTTTCCAAAGTGTCTGTCCTCCAAAGTGTCTGTTCTATTTTGCATTCCCATCTGCAATAAATGTGAGTTCCTGTTATTCTACATGTCCTTGACAGCATTCTGTATTTTGGCCATTCTAATAGGTATGTAGTGCTATCTCATTGTTGTTTTAATTTGCACTTCCCTGATGATGTAGGATGTGAAGTATCTTTTCATATGCTTTTTTGCTATCTCTGTATCTTTTTTGGTGAGATATCTCTTAAGGTCTTTGACCCATTTTTCTTCTTTTTTTGGGGGGGTGAGGGGGACAGGATTCCTTAGCGGGCTGTAATTGGGTATTTTCTTTTCCCAAGGTCAGTTAGGTTCTGACAATCCCAAACAGGTTATGCTCTGGTAAAAATAGTTTCTCCTGAGAAGTGTCCTTGCTAAGAACAGAGTGTTCTGAAATATTACAAAATTATTCTTTTTCCTCTCTCCCTGCCTGAGCCAGTGGAGATTTTTCTCTGATATTTACTGTGGGCATCTGGTTGAGGTCCTGGAAGTAAATCTCACAGTATCGTGAAGGCCCCCCAGTGACTGGGTCTCCCTGGACTTTTTTACTTTTAGGGTTGTCTATACTGAGCTGCTATAATTTGTCAGTTTGGGTTTTTCTTCCTCTGGCACTGGTTCTCAGAGCAGTTTCTCTTGTGAGTCAAGGAAGTTGTGATACCCTGTATTCGCCCATCTTTTCCCTGTCACAGGCAGAGTTTTGCCTTGTGTTCTCTCCTCTTTTACAGATCCAAGAAGAGTTGATTATTTTTCAATATGTTCAGCTTTCTACTTGTTGGAACAGAGTGGTGACTCCCAAACTCATTACTTCTAGAACCAGAAAAATTGTAGCTAATTTTTTAGGGTACATTTCCAAAGTTCTCACATTAAAAATGATGTTTGCTCTAAACTTTTCATAGGTAGCTTTTATGGAAGTTATCTTTTATTCCTAGTTTAAGTGTATTTTTAAAATCATGAATGCATGTTGAATTCTTAAAAACTTTTTTTGCATATGTTAGAATGGTAATATGGATTTTCTATTAATAATGTCAAATAACTCTTATATTGTTGAAAAAAGTCCTTTTTGTTCATGATGTATTTTTTTATACACTGCTATAAGTCAATTTGTTAATATTTTGCTTAGAATTTTTTATTTGTGTTCACAAACTACACTAGCCTTTTATTTCCTCTTCCTTCTCTGTCTAGTTTTGGTATCAAGGATATGCTGATCTCATGGAATGAGTTGGAAGGTGTGTCCTCTTCTTGTATTTTATGAAAAAGTTAGCTTAAGTCTGGCATAAATTATCATCAACCCTGGGCGATTAGTGTTTTTCTGTTACTTAAAATAAACATTCAATTTATTGACCATTAAAATTTTCTTTCTTAGTTGTTTTTTATAAGTTATATTTTCCTGGAATATTTTCATTTCATCTAACTTTCGTCTAAAACTTTTCAGCTAAAATATTTCATGTAAAACTTTCCAACTTATTGTCATACAGTTGTTCAGACTATTCTATTCTTCTTACTTTTTTAGTGGCTATAGGATTTAAAGTTATATCTCCTCTTCTTATTCCTGATATTATTTATTTGTGCTTCTCTGCAAAATTTTTACATTTGTCCATTTTACTGGACAAATACTTTACGAAGTGTTATCTTTGCAGCAGTGGCACATGATGGGTGGTTGGTGAGAGTGATGTTCTCTGGGCACAGGCAATTAGAAGGTGTGTTGTCTGTAGAAAATTTAAAAACAATGATAAAATGAACTAAAAGTTGACAAGCGTTTTATTATTATTATGCACTGGTAATTCTACATAATATCAGTGATTAAATACTACCCCCTTAAAGACTCTTTTATTTGCCTAAGAGCTAAATAATCGATGTGGTTGCTATAAGTTTTAAAAACAAATGTAAATTTCAAAGTATTGTGTCCTTATTATTTGCATTATTAATAAACATCATCTTGGAAGCAAACAGGAGAACTCCTAATTATAGAGTCTGCCTGTGACCTACTCAGACTCAGTTATTTGCCCATTCATTTAGAGAGTAAATACATGATGATTTGGACTTGTTGTTAGATCTTCTTTTAGACAGTTTGGGTCTCCAATTGCTATGGTTGTATATCTTCCTATGCTTATGCAGTAGATTATAAGCAAATAATGATAACAAGAAATAAAATCATGTTATTTCATTTCTGTCCTTCTAGGCTACTCTTGCAGTTTTTATATACATTTAAAAATTTAAACAATAAAGTAGAGTGGGAACAACTAGTGTAATACTTCTGTTGAGTGAAAAGTTTTAATTCATATATGAAACACTATGGAATTTAAAAAATAACTAAAATAGAAATGTGTTCTTAATAGATATTATTTTTATTTATTGCCCTTTGATATTAATTATAATGTTATCCATTACTGTAACAGATTATATACATTTTTCTTTTTCAAGATAAAATAAATTGATATAATTTAGAAACATTATTCCATTATATTTCACCTTTTTCTGTCCTTGACTTAAAAAAATATTTCTCGGGGATCCCTGGGTGGCTCAGCGGTTTAGAGCCGCCTTCAGCCCAGGGCCTGATCCTGGAGACCTGGAATCGAGTCTCACGTCAGGTTCCCTGCATGGAGCCCGCTCCTCCCTCTGCCTGTGTCTCTGCCTCTCTCTCTCTCTCTGTGTGTCTCTCATGAATAAATAAATAAAATCTTAAAAAAAATATTTCTAGTGGCATGATTGTATGTAAGTTCAATAAAATAAAATATTCACTTTTTAAACCTTTTATGGCAATTATTATTGGTTATTTCATGATTATTACGGACAATTATTTTTAGCATAGAGAGTAGGGGGTTGTTAAAAAAAAAGATCTACTCTGGAGGGCAAATATGCCAAGTTTGCTGCTATTCTATTGTGTCTTGGTTTCTTTATTTTGGGGATTTTTGTTTTTTATCTTCATGATTCCCCTTTCTTCAACTCTCTTTGGATTTATTTTGTGGTTCTTTTTCTAATCTCCTTAATGGCATGTTTACCTCATTGATTCTCAGCCTTTTTTCTTTTGGCTCTGGATTTTTAAACAAAAATTTAAAGTTGCAATTTAACAAGTGTATCTTTAGTGAAGGTGGAGAACTTCAGTAGCGTATGATGACACACTTTTTTTATCTTTTATAATTATTTTTTATTTTGTTACATTGTCTTATGTCCACTAATTACTTGCTGAATGTTTATCATATACACAGCGACAAACTAGGTGATGTCACAAAGGTCCAAGAGAACATAATTCTTACCCTTAAGGGTATTATATTCATTGTTAGCAATTAGTGTGTGAAGAATCTTCCTGATATTCCTTGTTTGCCCGAATGTCACAAAAGGGGGATGGAGGTAGCTGCTCAGAAGTATGGGTAATTATGGACACTGGACCTGAGACAGAATGTGTGCTCATAGAAACTGTATTTGTTTTATCCACAATCTGATAGTCTTCCACTAGAGTCCTCAGCTGCATTGCAGACCTTGCCTTGGCTCCAGCTCCGATTCCTCATATTCCATACACAAAGTTTGGTGGGCCTAGTTCCATTGTCATTAATTTCCAATCCTTCTTCTCTTAGGCTTTAGAATCCTTCTTCTCAGGACACCTGTGTGGCTCAGCAGTTTAGTGCCTGCCTTTGGCCTAGGGCATGGCCCTGGAGTCCCGGGATCGAGCCCCACATCGAGTCCCACATCGGGTTCACTGCAAGGGGCCTGCTTCTCCCTCTGACTGTGTCTCTGCCTCTGCCCCTGTGTGTGTGTGTGTGTGTGTGTGTGTGTGTGTGTCATGAATAAGTAAATAAAATCTTAAAAAAAAAAAAAGACTCCTTCTCTCTTGAATCACTGGTATTCCTGGTAACAGAAGGAAGGGAACAGGGGAGAGAAATGATATTTGGGGGAAAAAGATCAAAGGAAATAAATGAAAACTCATCACAAGAGGGAGAGTATCAGCACTCCTTCTCAGGTTAGTGATTCAGGGTGTTGATTTCCACAGATGATGGGAGAAAACACAGATGGGAACAGGAGGCAAGAAGTGTGTCCACATCAGGTTCAGGGGTGGGATGCTTGTTTACCCTTGGCAAGCTGGATAGGTAGTTTTGAGTACATCCATGGGGAGGTACATAGTATCTAGTTAATATTTTTGATGATATAGCAATTGATGATCATTGCTCAGATTCATGTTGTGACTGTGATATTTTTATTGTATTATCTTTTCTTTATTTGCTAACTGGAATGATTTTATAAACATATAGTTACCCTCACCAACTAGTTAGTGATCCTGAATCATAGCTGGTTGGGAAAAGTAGTATACCTGCTTGATCTTTTCCTTTATCTACCAGTTGTGAAAATGAGTCAGTTCATTAATGTCCTCTAATGGGGGGGTGCCTCAGTGGCTAAGTCATTTAAGTGTCTGCCTTTGGATCAGACATGATTTTAGGGTCCTGAGATCAAGCCTGAGATTGAGCCCCAAGTCGGGCTCCCTGCTCAGTGGGGAGCCTGCTTCTCCCTCTCGCCTTTACTTGTGCTGTCCCTCTCTCTCTCTCAAATGAATGAACGGAATCTTTTTAAAAATATCCTCTGAAGGAGATCAATAAGGTTTTTAATTTTTTTTGCTTTTTAATGGAATCTTTACAAAGTGATGAATTTAAATATATGTCATATGTTTCAATTCATGGCAGTCATTATCCTTACTGATGATCAAATTATCCAGTCTTGACCTTTTTTATATTAGCTCCTGAGCCCATTATAGCTAACCCTGATGGATTGTGGTACTAACTTGCTTTTTGGTATATAAAATTATCTAGATTCATATTCATTCATTCATTCATTCATTCATTCATTCATGAGAGATACAGAGAGAAAGAGAGAGAGGCAGAGACACAGGCAGAGGGAGAAGCAGGCTCCATGCAGGGAGCCCGTATGTGGGACCCGATTCCAGGTCTCCTGGATCAGGCCTTGGGCGGAAGGCGGCGCTAAACCGCTGAGCCACCTGGGCTACCCTCATATTATATACTTCTTGTCTGATCCCTGGAATTAGCTACTGCTCTAAATCCTGCAATTAAAGACCAGAGGCAAAGTGTGCACATTGTCCCTGTATTGGTCACTGTTTCAAGATCTTTCAGGAGGCAAAAGTATGAAATATGTATATCCCTTATCCATATATAATCATAAGTTCTTATTAATAGTCACAATGCATAGTCAGGACTGTGGGGATTTTACTTAAGCTTATCAATCTTAAATTGCATTTTGTTTCCTTATAATTCCTCTATGTTGAAATCATAAGTTTCTCCAAAACACCAATATAGTTACCCATTTGCTTTATTTCACAATACATACATAATAGTTGTAGTATAATGATCTTGATAGTCACTAACTGAAAGCAAATTTTACACACACACACACACACACACATATATGCTGTTTATGTTGCCTTTAGAGTAAATCTTACTAGGAACATTTGGTAAAATTACAAGTTCCTTGGAATAGTTCTTTCTTATATGGCTGTGCTATAATGTGACACACGGATTTTACTTTTACTTTCAGGATTTTAGGAATTAGGAAATGCTTTTTGAAACTGATTTTGCTTTAAATTATTTAAAATATTTAGATGGGTTCAAAATCAAATTTGAAGCTTACAAAACAGGGCATTTTCAGAAATGTTCAGTTTTTAATCCCTCTCCTTTCTATCCTCTTTCCTTCTAGGGAAACTTTTATATATTTAACTTTATTGTCGTTTTTATAATACATATTTTTTATTTTATAATATAAATTTTATGTCACTGTGATATTACAAATAAAATTTATAATATATAAATTATTACTATAATACTATTATATAAACTTTATAATACATATGTGTATATATTGGTTTCCTTAAGTAAACAGTAGCCTATTGCACATGCAGCTTTCCACCTTGATATTTTCACCTTTCTTGGAGATCACACCAGAGTGGTATAGAAGAATATTCCTCATTATCTTTTAGAGCTGCACAGTGCTCTGTTGTGTTGATATACATGACTAATTCCTACTTTGATGGACATTTGCTTTGCTTCAAGTCCTTTGCTATTGCAGATTGCTATAATAAACCATCTTGTGTGTATTTTACCAGCATATTTTGGAATAGTTTCCTAGAAGTGGAATTGCAAGGTCAAAGGGTAAATATTATGAAATTTTGTTAGATGTTGCCAATTCGCCTCCTGATGGGTTATGATATTTTACATTCTGACTGCAATGCATTAGAATGCATCTCCCAACAGCTTCATCTATGGGTTATATTGTCAAACTTTTGCATTGTATCCATTCTGATATGTGAGAAATGGTTTTCTGATTATAAGAAAGACTGCACATTATTGAAAGCCACAGACCATTAAGAATTTTGGTGCTTTTTTGTTATTATTAGAAGTTAATGATATATTATGGACACTGCCCCTTTGACTGTGATATGATTGAATTTTTTTCCCTTGGTTTGTCTTTTTTCTTTTCTTAGAGCGTTTTTCCCTTGTGAAAGATTTTTTTTTTAAGTAGGCTCTATGCCCAGCATGGGGCTTAAATGCACAATCCTCAGATCAAGACCTGAGCTGAGATCAACAGCAAGGTACTTAACTGACTGAGCCACCTAGGTGACCCTTCCTTGTGAAAGATTCTTAAAATTTAATAATATTAGCCACTTTCCTTTTCCTTTTACTCCTTCTGGATTTTGAATTCTAGTTAGGAAAGTTTTCCCCAAACACAAATTATAGAGCACTTAATTTATGTTTCTCTTAGTACTTATTAGACAACTTTCTAATCCTTTAGAACTTATCCAGATATATAATGTAAAAAAATTGGTCCATTTTTACTGTTTTCCATGTTGCTATCTATCTTCTCTCTGCTGATAT
Source organism: Nyctereutes procyonoides (assembly GCF_905146905.1). Taxonomy (NCBI): domain Eukaryota; kingdom Metazoa; phylum Chordata; class Mammalia; order Carnivora; family Canidae; genus Nyctereutes; species Nyctereutes procyonoides. The sequence goes on from NW_026575145.1 coordinate 17,578,890, forward strand.
GAGTGACTGACTTTCTTGTATGCTGGATATTCATACACAGTTAAATCTACCAGTTCTCTTGCCTTTCTGACAATCCTGTTTCTGCTCTCTTCTTCCTGGTATTAAAGACTAGTCCCACTCATGAAGGAGGAAGGCATACCTGCTTAATGTTTTCAGAGCTGTCAGGAACACATATATGCAAAGAATTTGTGGCCTTCAACGTATAAGTTTTCATGTCAATGTACTTCTCTTCCTCCATGTGTCTTTAACAAAGAGACCATGACTGTTGACCTGATGTCTAACTCAGCTGTTGAGTTGCTTGGTTCCTACATATACCAGTTCTTCAAAGCTGAAGCAAGTTTATTATGCAATCCTTAAAAACATGGTATTTAAAACATATGGTGGAATTGCTTCCTATGGTAAACTGAGTAACTTTTATACATTTAATAATGCACCTGTTTTAGTACCTGTTATTAGAGCTTGGAGACCAGTCCGTTGATCCATTTTGTCTTGCAACAAACAACATGCAAAATGCACAATACCTGCAACAAGATTTCCTGAATCACATTTAGTTGAAATATTCCAATTAGCAAGATGCTTATCAATTCTTTGGACACATGCACATTCAAGTTACTGCTATATTTTTCTTCTTGCCTGTGAATTACTGGAAAGCAACTGTTTAAAACAATGGCAGAAGGAAATAAACGGAAAAAAATCTCTTGCAATTTTAGGGAAAATGAGTAGAAAAGAACTCTCCGGAGACTTCATTATAAATGGTTAGAACAATTATGCTAAATGGAATTGATATATTTATGTTGTTTTATTCAAGGTTTATCATGTTCTATTATGAAACAATGAAATGCAATTAATAAATTGTCAGTTCATTTTTCTTGTTTTATTTGAAAATGCTTCGGCATATTTTAGCATATCATTTTTAGAGTAGGAAATAACTCTAATGTATAACATTAATAAACGGTGATAGACTTTACTATAAATACTGCATCTGTTGCCAAGAAAAGTTACATACAAAAACAGAGCATTGCAAACAGCAGTTCAGTAGTTCTTTTTTGTAGTAGAGACATGGGACTTCTATATTATTTTAAATATTTTTGCACTACTTGACCCTCTACACTTGGAGAATATTGTTTTTTTATATCAACAGTTTACTGAGTTTAAGGAATTAACACCATATATGTGGTGTTATGAGAGCCCAGAAATTGAGTAGTTTTTCCCCCTTATTTTTTATATGAGGGGCAGAGTTAGGATTGAGGAAAAGCTGTGACAAACTTCCCATGTGTGTGATCATAGCCAGATATTGTTACAAAGAATAACTTAAAAAAATCAAGGCAATCGAATAAAAAACTGAGATATAACATAAAATAAAAACAGTCAGTGGAAACATTTCCATAGACTAAATTATTTTGAATTCCAAAAACTTAATTGTTATTTGAAAATATTTAACTACTAACATATAAAAGAATTCAAAATACATTGTTTTCTGATACTGTCTGATACTAATTGTATTTAACTGGAACAATTTCACAATTACCAAACTTCACTCCAATTTTTTAAAAAAAGATTTTTAATTTATTTATTCATAAGAGACACACACACAGAGAGAGAGGCAGAGTCACAGGCAGAAGGAGAAGCAGGCCCCATGCAAGGAGCCCGACGTGGGACTCGATCCCGGGACTCCAGGATCACGCTGAAGGCGGCGCCAAACCACTGAGCCACCCAGGGATCCCCGTCACTCCAATTTTTATATAAAAATTTCATTTACATATTCTGTCAATTCAAGGGAAGTCCAAGGCATTGAAAACACCCAAGATACCACAAATTTATAAAAGCAGACCAACCACCATTATCTTTCTTCTTCTGCCTTCTTCCATATTAAACACTACGAGAAATGCAAAGATTAAAATTTCTTTCTTATATAAGAGGAGATAAAATATTTTATAATTTTAACTTAAAAATAATTTTAATCTCTAAATGCTGTATCTTCTAACTGAGCAAATATTTAGGTTGACTTCTAATGCTGCATGTTCTTTAATTTGTAGCTAACAAATTCCTTAATATATCAGGAATTACATGATAACTAGACAGAAAATAGAGGACATAAAAGTAAGTGATTCTAAGAGGTGAAATAGATGAAATCTCTGAATTTCATGGAATAAAATGTTGCTCACCTTGTGTGTTATGAGTAGTTTGGGGAAGTCTTCTCTCTCCTTTGCCTTCTTTTAAAATTTTTTAAATTTAATTTAATTAACATATACTATATTATTAATTTCAAGGGTAGAGAACTTAGTGATTCTTCAGTTATGTATAATACCCAGTGCTCACTACTTTAATGCCTATCATCCAATTACTCCATCCCCACCCACCTCCCCTCCAGCAACCCTCAGTTTGTTCGCTGCCTTCTAATCCAACATAATTTCTTCTTATTGGCCTGCCTGATTGTTTGAGGGCTTAAATTTCCACTAGAGAATAATTTCTTTTAAAAAAATATTTTATCTATTTTAGAACGAAAGAGCAAGAGTGATGGGGAGAGGCATAGGATGAAGGAGAAGCAGGCTCCCCGCTGAGCAGGGATCCCACCAGGAAGCTCGATTCCAGGACCCTGGAATCATGACCTGAGCCGAAGGCAGAAGCTTAACGGACTGAGCCACCCATACACCCTAAGAATCATTTCTTCAGACTAAATTTTTCTTTCTCTCTTTAAAATACAGATACAATTTTAAAAATTGACATGTTAATAGTTACTAAAAATCTATTTTTTCAAATATGAATAAGCTAATGGCCTTCTGCTCAAGCAAGAGAAACTTCACTGGTAAGTTGATGGGACAATGGAAGCATTCTGAGCCTGGGTTTCTGCTTGAAAAGGGGTAACCTTAGTGGCATGCCTCAGCAGAAGGATGTGGAAATGCAGAAAGCAGGGATAGGTTCCAAGAAATTTGCTCCCGCACTGATCAGTTTTCAGTCATGTTCAGTCTCTTACTCTTTTGGTTTCATATTTTCTGACCTCAAATATACCCCCCAAAAGGGAAGGTTTTTAAAAGATAAGAAAAAGCAAATATTTTCAATATTTTCCTTTATCTACCTTTATTACCGTAATAATGTTTGTTCTTTTATTTGATCTCTTTGCTTTCTTCCCATCCCTCCTTCCCATTCTTTTCAGTTTAAACAACAGATATTTTTTATCAAAGTTCTGGAGGTGAAAGTCAGAGGCAGGGTGACAGCATGATCAGATTCTGGTGAAATCTCTATTTTGGGCGATAGACTGCCAATTTCTAGTTGTATCCTCACATGGCAGAAAGAGTGCTAGCTCTCTGTCCTCTTCTTAAAAGGGCACTAATCTCACTCATGAGGGTTCCATCCTCATGACCTAATTACCTCTCAATGGCTCCACCTCCTAATACCATGAAATTGAGGGTTAGATTTCAAAACATAAATTATGACATAGTCCATAAAAACCACCAATCCTTCAATATCCCATATTATTCCCAACACTTTCATAAAGACTTTATTTACTCATTCAGCCATCAATCATCTATGAAATTCTATGACATGTGGGGTTCCTACTATACAATTTTTTACTTAACTACATTCTATCCTAAATTGTTCTCAGGACTTAATCTGTGGATTTAAATAACTTATTACTCAATCTTACATCACTGTAGGACTTAGACACCACCTCTTGTCATGTCTGCTATTTCTGGGGCCCCAAGGGCCATTGTAACATACCTGGGAATAAGGTTGCTCCCATTCTTCTACACTAACCATTTAGAGTAGTGCCTCAACATAGCCACCACTACTGTGAGAAGGCCCCTCAGTGGGCATTGTACTTTTTCCAGATGTTCTGTTAAGCACAGGGATTTCTACCAATGGATTATTTTACTTTAGTGAGTCACAGCTACACAGATCCCTAGGAAATAACAGAAAGGTAAAAATGAGCTTGTTCTCCAACTTCACGTTGAATTTAATTATTTGCATCCCATTCTCCCTTCTCCTCCATGAAACTGCATGACTTTATGCTCTAAGTTTCAGAAAATCTTGCTAGGAAAATCATCTGAAGTTTTTCGGTCTCTAACATTGGTTCTCACCAGAGTTCAAAATGGTTCCTTCCAATAATTGATGTATGTTTCTCTTTCCTCTCCATAAGTTTGTGCACAAAGCAGCATCTTCTCTTATTAGTCCTGGTTTCTTCTTAGACAAAGCTACTAAAAGCCTACATGTAAATTAGCAAATAAAAATAAAGATGGGAGATGGAGAGGGAAGAAAAGTTACAGATTATCTTATAAAATTTCCTCTTGTGTTTATTTTAGAAACCTTACCACAAATTTCTATTTTGCTTTCCAATTTAATTGACAAGCTACATAGTGGTAGGGTCTCTGTTTTCTTTGTTCCTTAAAGTACCTCACACAATGCTCTGCAAATGGTAGAGGCAAAATAAATACTGAATTTATTAACTAGAAATAGAACTCTGAGAACATTTTCAAGCATCAAGTGGAAATTTAATAGAGTAAGTGACAATTATATGAGAGATTTTCATTAATCTATGAAGTTTTTCTATGCATAATTTTGCCAAAGGTGTCTGATAGTCCCTACTGTCAGAGATTCCATTATGAAAATTTAGCAGATTTAGGGGTTTCAGATTGCCCTAACTAACTAGTCTAACCTTGGCTGAACAACCCTGAAAGTGATTGGCAATTATTTTTTTACATCACCCTTATTGCAAAAACATACATTATACTATATTTTGGAGTTTCAAGAAGATATAAGATCATTACACATTAATACAATATCTCTTTGAACTCATAAAAGACAATGACCTGTGTGATTAAGGACTGCAAAGTTGGTGAATGAATTGTAATGACATTTGGATGTTCCAAGGAGTGAGTGGGTCTGAGTCAGAGACTGAGCAATGAGAAATGGAAGCCAAGGATCAACAATGGCTTTGAAGATTTAGAAGGCTAAATTATTGTAGTGCATTAAGATTTATGAGCATGATGCTGTAGGCATATAAATAAACCGTGTGTGTGTGTGTGTGTGTGTGTGTGTAACATGTATATACTTCTCTGATATTCAGGGTAGCTTCATGTTTACTCAGTAGTCCTTTGATCTGTACATAGGGCATTGGGGTTGAAGATATGGGTTATAAGGTAGAATAGTATTCTTTAACTTCTTTTTTTAAGATTTTATTTATTTATTCATGAAAGAGAGAGAGGCAGAGAGAGGGAGAGGCAGAGGGAGAAGCAGGCTCCATGCAGGAAGCCCGACGCGGAACTTGATCCCAGGACTCCAGGATCACACCCTGGGCTGAAGACGGCACTAAATTAAATCTGCCAGATGCTGTACTAATTCCATGTTTTTAGCTTTTATGACAGAGGAGTCTTTTGTTTGTTTGTTTGTTTTTGAAGCAAGTATATTGCATACTTTATATAGTCATCACTCAAGGTGAGGGGTCAGGAGGGAAATAATGATTAAAATCACAATTCCAGCCATTACAGAAACTATTTCTCAATTAGATTTGTTAGCATGTTCTATTTAGTATATACATTCCCATTTGAGTCTCTGGTAGATCAGTTTTTGAAAATTGTACTTTTGTTACCTTTTTATGTATTTTATAGGTATAAGAATCAGAGAGTAAAAAGCAAGGAATTCCTCATTTGATGTAATTAACTCATACTACTTCTTTCATGCTCATTTCTTCCCACCTTAGACTGACCAGCCTCACTGACAGGGGTCCTTAACTGTGGGGTTCCTCTGTGCTTGGTGTGTGTGAGGATGAAGGATAATGCAAGTAGAGAGTATGGGGGGCGAGGCCTCACCAGTACATCAGAGAGGAATGTTCCATGGCTTAGTAAAGGAAATCTTCAGTTACCTTATCCCAAAATGTAGAACCAAGAAGAAAAACTGGGAAGATGGGAGCAAGAACAGCAATCCAAGACAAGAAATTTGGAAGGATGGTGTGGATAAAATCTGAAAAGAGCATTTTCTCAGAATAGATATTTCCCTTTTATCAGAAGAAGTACTTCTATATAGCTTACCTTTGCATTCTCCAAAGCATTTGATGTAACATTTTTTATACTGAGGCAGTGAATAAATGAATTTTGAATGAATGCTTACATCACAAAATGATTAGTGGATTTAGTCCATTTACATTGAAAGTAACTATTGATAGGTATATAATTGTCATTTTATTGTTTCTTGACTGTGTATTTAATTCCTCTCTGTTTCTTTCTTCTCTTGGTCTCTTCCTTTGTGATTGGATGACTTTCTTTAGTGCTATAATTCCTTTTTATCTTTTGCATATATACTATAGATTTTTGCTTTGTATTTACCATGAGGTTTGCTTATAACAACTTATATCTGTAACAGTCCTATTTAAGTTGATAAGTTAATTCTGATTCCGTTGTAAAGCTCTACATTTGTACTCTCCTACATGTTTTATGATTTTGATATCACATTTTACTTGTGTATCTCTTAGCTAATTATTTTAATCATAGTTACTTTAAGTACTTTTATCTTTTAACCTTCATATTAGTTTTATTACTTTTACTCTCTTTACTGTTTACCTGCCGACTACTATTTATTTACCTTCCTAATGAGATTTATTCTTTCATATGTTTTTTGTTACCAGTTAGCACCCTCTCTTCTCAACTTAATGAAGACCTTTTAACATTTCTTGTAAGACCGGTTTGGTGACAATGACCTCCTTTAGCTTTTGCTTCTTTGGGAAATTCTTTATCTCTCCTTCAATTTTGACTGATAACTTTGCTAGGTTAAATATTCTTGGTTTTAGGTTTTTTCCTTTTAGTGCTTTAAATACTGTTTTCTGGCCTGCAAAGTTTCTGCTAAAAAAATTGATACTCGTATAGGGGTTTCTTTGTAAATAATAATTTGTTTTTCTCTTACTGCTTTGAATACTCTCTTCTTGTCTTTAACTTTTGACATTTTAATTGCAATGTGTCTTCTTGTGATTCTCTATGGGTACATCTTGTCTGAAACTCTTGCAGCCATTATTTCTTCAAACAAGATCTCTGCCTCATTCTCTCTCTCTCTCTCTTACCCTTATGGAACCCCGATAATATGAATGTTGGTCCATTTGATGTTGTCTCATAAGACTTTAAGCTACCTTCACCTTTTCCATTCTTCTTCCTCCTCCTCCTCTTCCTCCTCCTCTTCTTATTCTTATTCTTTCTTATTCTTATTCTTTCTTATTCTTATTATTCTTATTCTTATTCTTATTCTTATTCTTATTCTTATTCTTATTCTTTTCTTATTCCTGTCCTCACTGGGTGAGTTCCACTGTCTTGCCTTAAAGTTGACTGATCTTTTCTTTTGCTTCGTCTAATCTGCTGTCCAACTTATCTTGTATATTTTTCAGTTCAGTTATTGTATTCTTCAGCTCTATAATTTTTATTTGGTGCCTTCTTATATTTTCCATCTCTAGGTTGAACTTCCCATTGGCCATCCATTTTTCTCCCTAGTTCATTAAGCATCTTTATGACTTTGACCCTGAACTTCTTATCAGGTAAATTACTTATCTCCATTTCATGGATTTTTTTTCCTGAGGTTTTATCTTAATAATTCATTTGGAAACATATTCCTCTGTGACTCTCTGTGGTAGTTTCTATATAGTAGATGAGACAACCACCTTACCCAGTCTTGAAAGAGGGGCCCAGTGTAGGAAATGAACCTTGTCATTCAACTCTGTCCCAGCTCTTTGTCATCTTTTAAAACTTTGTGCTTGCCTAAGCAGTCTATTATATTTTGATAACACCTAGTAATTTAGGACATGTCAAGATCTGTCAATATTCTTAAGGAGAGGGTCTCAGCACTTAAATTCCATTTGTTTGGAAGCCAGGTCTTCAGGCAGCAGCTTTAAAAGTATGCCAATTTAAACAGTCCTCTGGGACTGCAAGTATAAGCCGCACTGGCCAGGCAGTCTTGTGGTGTCCCCTAGGCAACAGTCACAAAAATATGGGAGTGTATAAGCCCTTTTCTGGAAGATACTAGTGAGATGGAGCAAGCCAGAGGGCCAGTGCCAAGATGCCATCCACAACCCGTGTTCCTTGAGAATAAATCCATAGCTTACTAGATGTTTGTCAAACCTGAAATCTACCCTTCAGGCCAAGCTACAGGACCAGCCTACAGCTCACCCTAACAAAATGACTGGTGGAGGTGTGTCTCAATCTGCTGTCTGCACATTGCCCTTGGGGTTGTAGCCAGCTGAGAACCATCTCTGATTACTATAGTCTATGGGACCCAGGAATGCAAGCCCCCTGGCCACCAGAACCAAGGGATGTCCCCAGGGTGGCAGCTGCATTATTCAGGGTGACAGATGTAAAAAAACAGGATGTCAACTATGTATGAAGCTCCCCTCCAGGAGACACTGGAACTCGAGTGCAGCAGAAGGAGAGGGTGAAGAAAAAAATGCTCACCCTCCAATGTTTCTCGAAAGAATTATAGTCAACCTCTAGATGTGGGTTTAATTAGAAGCTTGTTCCCCAGACCTCCGCCATGATGATTAGATAAAAGGCCTCCTTCACAGAAAGGCCAAGCGCCTGGGTCTGTTGTCTCTTGATGTGCCCTATGGGTGGTAGCTGTTGAAGAACTCTTTCTTTATTGGTTACAATCCTATGGGACCCATGAGTATAAAACCCCACTGGTAGCCAGAGCCAGACGATATAAGGGTATATCCTGCAGCAGCCACAAAAACCAGTGTGCTGAATAGTGATACGAGATCCTTTCTGGATGACACCAATTGTTACAGTAGGACCAAGAACACAAGCACCCCTCACCTCCAGAGCCAGGCATTCAAGAGACATTCTGTTGGTGGCAGCCATAAAAATTAGAGCATTTTACAGATGAATGTAAAAGCTTTCTTCCTGGAGACTCCGGTGTTCTGGAGTATGTCAAAGTGAAAATACAAAGATGATACCTCCCAGTCCCTACCTCCAGAGAGAGCTCCAGCAGGCTCTTAAATGTGTGTGTTAAATTAGATGTTTGCTTTTCAGACTAACACTTTAATAAGCTGTCATTATTTGCAGGTGACATGATATTATATATAGAAAACCCTAAAGACTTCATCAAAAATGCTAAATAAATGAATTCAGTAAATCTGCAGTATACAAAATCAAAACACAATAATTTGTTGCATTTCGATACACTAATAATCCACTATCAGAAAAAAGAATAAAAAACAATCCCATTTACAAATTCACCAAAAAGAATAAAATAGTTACAAATAAATTCAACCAAAGAGGTGACAGAACTATATATTGAAAACTACTAGACAATAATTGAAAAAAATTAGAGGCACAAGCAAATGGAAAGATATTCCATGCTCACAGATTTGAAGAATAAATCTTGTTAAAATGTCCATAATCCCCAAAGCAATCTACAGAAATAGAGTAATCCCTGTCCAAATTCCGATGTCATTTTTCAAAGAAATGGAGCAAATAATCCTGAACTTGTACGGAATCACAAAACACCCTAAATATCTAAAGCAATCTTGCGAAAAAAGAAAAAAAAAAACTGAGAGGGATCACATTCTTGGACTTCAATATTAAACTATTAAGTTATATTACAAAACTATAGTAATTAAAATAGTAGGAGTATTGGAATAAAAACAGACAGATCAATGGAACAGAGTAGGAAGCCCTGAAATAAACTCACACTTATTGGTCAATTAGTTAATGACAAAGAGGCCAAGGATATACAATAGGGAAAGGACAGTCTCTTTAATAAATGGTGTTGGAAAAATTGGATAGCAACATGCAAAAGAATAAAACTCAACTACTATCTTATACCATGCACAAAAATTAACTGAAAATGAATTAGATACTTGAATGCAAGATCTGAAACCATAAAATTTAAAGAATAAGTCATAGATACTAAGCTCCTTGACATAAGTCTTGAAGATGATTTCTTGAATCTGGCTCCAAAAGCAAAAATAAATAAGTGGGATTCTATCATACTAAAAAGCTCTGCACAGCAAAGGAAGATATTCTCAAAATGGAAAGACAACCTGCTGATGGCTAGTATCAAGAAGAGAAGAAATAACAAGTTCTGGTGAGAATATGGAGAAAAGGGAACCCCTTTTCACTGTTGGTGGAAATATAAATTGGTGTGGCCACTATGGAAAAAGGTATGGAGGTTCCTCAAAAAAGTTGAAAATAGAATTACCGTGTGATTCAAAAGTTCTACTTTTGAGTTCTTATCTAAAGAAAACTGAAATACTAACTTGAGAAGATATTTGCACCCCCAAGTTCATGGCAGCATTATTTACATTACCCAAGATATGGGAAGAAGTGTCCATTGTAGGCTGAATGAATAAAGAAAATGCGATGTGCATACACAATGGAATATTACTCTGCCGTAAAAGGAAATGAAATCTTGCCACTGTTGACAACATGGATGGACCTCAAAGGCATGTGCTAAATGAATCAAATCAGATAAAGAAAGACAAATTCTGTATGATCTCTCTTATATGTGGAATCTCAAAAACCAAACAAACAAAAAAACCAAGCTCATGGATACAGAGAACAGATTGGTTATTGCCAGATGTAGGGAATAGGGCATAAGAGAAATGGGTAAAGGGCATATAAATTACTTAAAAATTAAAAAATAATTAAAAATTAAAACCTCATTGGTTGGCATGAGATGTTCTTTAGAAATAAAACATTTAAAAAAGTAAATACTGGACCTATTATAGGTTATATATAGAGAAATTGCAAGCTAAAACCTGGCACACTACTGTTTCTATGTTTAGATTGTACAAAGACTTCTGCTTTTTATTTTAAATTTCCTACCTGCCCATATGTTTAAAAAAAAATCTGAGACACTTTAAGAGGTGACATTTTTTTAAAAGTTATTTTAGGAAGAGATTTATTTTAATTGATTTCAATTCATTTCATTTGGTAAATAATGTTAAAATGAGTCATATTTTGTTTGCAACTTTAGTTATTTTAATAATTTGAATGTAATTCTATTTAGCACTATTTACACGGTTGCTCATAATGTATATATCCTTGTTTAAATCTCATTATGTTTTTAATTGTTTTGTGTTTGTCATTCCCATAGTTTTTTTCCACATGTGTTAAATCTGGAGGTTTTGCCAGGTGGAAAGCCAAACAGAGAGAATGAAGTATATTAATTATAGCAAGAGTAATTAATATGCATATCTGCACTGTATGCAATTATCTATGGACTTTCAACACTGCCTTGAAGATTCTGCTATATATTTTCTTAATAGATTCTCTTTCTTATTTTCTGGGAAAATTATTGTAAAACTTATTTTTCTTCTCACCTTCCATCTTACTTATATCTCTCCATTCTCCACTCATGTATAATTCATGGAGGAAAATAGAAAATAGTAGATTAGAACTAATTCCCTCATCTTCTAACTAGTAAATAGGTATATGCCTATGACCGTTGTCACCACTTTACTTATTTTCTTACGTTAAAATATCAACTGTGTCTTTCCTGCTGTTAAAGATTCATCCCTCCACTTGTAAGTGAATTCTATACCTTCTTATCCACTTGGATATGTGACCCTCACGGAGTAGCTCCTGTGTTGCATCTTGCCCTTGGTTCCTACTCTTAATTTCCCCTGTGTGGAACATTGTTTTTCTGCTTTTTAATTTATTTTTTTTACAGTGCCTTTCTTATTGCTCCTTGTTTCCCTGGAATCCTCTGTTTTCTGCACAAATATCTATTCCTCCTTTAGGTATAAACCAAAGCATTCTCTGATTACCTCCAGATATACTGAAACAGTCTTTCTTATAGACTGTGCAATTATCAACATCAAGAGGAACTATGTTTTATTACGTTTGCCTGTTCTCATATATCTTTTCCTGGCGATTCTAAGGTGGTTAAAGGCATCAAGCTATACACTCAGAGAGATTTGTGTTTAAATCCATTTTTACTGCTTTCTAGCTGTGTGAACTTGGGCAAGCCACTTAGCTTCAGTTGCCTCATCTATAAAAAAAAAAACAATAATTAAAAAAAAACAATCTTATTGCTGTCAAGAATCAATAAGCTAAAAAATAGAATCAATGGTGTCATGCCTACTATGTGCTTAGAATGGTGGCTGGCATCTTTTAGGTGTCCAATAAATGCTAGCTATTGTACCTCGGAAATGTACCTCATAAACTGCAAACTTTAGAGCATCATTAATCCATAGCCTCAGCTCCCACACACTGAATTGCATCCTCATGTTTGCCCTGAGGCTACATCTCTCACAACCTATTCTCAGCCAAAGAGAAATGTGGTGGAGACACTAAGACAGGCCTATTCTTGGAAAACATGAGAACACTCAGACTTTGTCTCCAGGACTCCCACCACCTTGCTGAACTGCCTTAGAATTCCAGTGTAGTCTAAAGTTTCCCCAAGCACTTTCTTTCCCATTCTCCTTCAGATGTCTCAGATCTGCATCATAGTCTATGGCTTTCCCAGAATCCTCTGGCTCCTTTTTCATGTTCACTAGCTGGCATTTCTTGTGTGTTGAATTCTGGCTTGTCATTGGCTTCTTGGAGATCTTGTACTCATATAAGTGGTTCTGGGAGCGGCTTGAGAAACTGTGGCTGTCGTAGACGAAGATTTGAAACTGGCTCACCTATAACCTGGTGGGTCAAGAAGATGCTATTGTATTTGGTAGATGGGACATGAATAGTTCCTGGAACAAGATGACAGCTTAGTTGCTAAGTATTTCACCACTGGTGATATGGGAAAATGTCCCTGGAAGGGAATGCTCTGGCAGGTGCAGTAATGCAGGTGTTTGAAAGGTATGGTGGAGACAATGCTATTAAAACAGTTGGTTGGTTATAGGTAAATTGCATAGAGGATAATGACAGACTAAGGGCAATAAATGACTAAACATGATAACTAACAAGCCTTCATGATAACTTATAAAGAAGGCCCTTAACTTCTGTAGTGGAACAGCAAATATATAGAGAGCAGCAGCCTGAAAATGTCATTATTAGGGTTGCAGAGCTCCCAAGAAATCTGAATACTCAGCCAGTTCAAGTCTGTTATGCCAAGGTCAGTGTTGTGGTGGGGGAAATCTAGTACTGTGAAAATGGAATGGAGCATATGGTTTATTTCTTTTGATGATATTGATTCTGGGGAACCTATAGACTCCTTGGACTTACAGTAGTGGTCTCCCTTCCCTAGTAACAACTAGAACTTCCCAATGCTGGATGATACTGAAGTCTTTCCTTTGCAGGCTAACAGGTGCCTCTCTCAGGGGCTGTCCTCACCTTCTGTCTTGGTTGCCAAGGTGCTAACTAGGATTACATTTCTGCATAACCCAGCCGGGCCTGATGAAGGAGGGAAAAGACAAAAGATCTGCAAAAATTCATTAGCATGTATCAGCAGGAGCCAGAGGAGTACCTCAAGGATCAAGAGGGCCAGAATATAAAACTAGATAGGAAGAATTCATTGATTTGGGAACACTTTCTTGGGATACAGGAATCAAAATCCTATTAGGAAGCCCAGAGGAATAGACCAAACTTGTTGCTAAAGTGACCATCAGAAGCCTAGAAAAGTTATGTACAACATCTAGTAAAGTGGAAAGAAATCCTGAGTTGCCTTGAAAGATGAGGGAATTGGGCATCCTGGGATGTATGTCTTATGTAAAGCTGGATGACCCACCAGAGGTCTATGTTCCACAGAAGGGCAGTTTCAGGGATCTGCTATTTATGTGAAATTCATGGATATAGATGTCAGCAGTGTGTCAGGCTGGCTCCTCCAAAGCAAAATATAAATTCTTACATCTTGCATCCCCTACAACAAGAAAGAAAACAGTGTACCTTGGTAGATATTTTTTGGTTTCTGGATGCAGCACATTCCCGTCCTGAGAGTACTACCTTAGTGCAATAGTGGTGGTGATGTGAGAGCAACTAGCTTTAGGTTGAGCTGGGATCAGAAAATAGCTCTGCAGAAGTTCCAGGCTGCAGGGCTTCAGCCCGGCCACTTGGTCCATATGATCCTGCAGACTTTAAGATGTTCAGGTATCAGTATTGGGAAAAGAACCAGTACAGAGATTATGGACAATGCCCCGTGGGAGAATTCAGCTGAGGGCTTCTGGAATCTGGGACACCATGCCATCTGTAGCAGAGATTGTATACTCTTTGAGACATAGCTCTTGACTGGGCCTTAGTAGAGATGGAATGCTTAACTTTGGAGCAAATACCAAGTGGCCAGGTTTCCGGAAATGCCCACTATAAGCTAGATTCTGTTAGAATTGCCAAAGTCAGATGTACTCAGCAGCACTCATTCTAAGGTGAAAATGGGACATTGGGATGGAGCCCAAGCAGGACCAGATGTACAAGTAAGCTGCATGAGTAAGGATCCACGCACTCCCATGTCACCCACTGTGGTTGACTGTACCAGTGGTTCTTTCCCAGTTCACACCCACGTGAGCTCTTGTACAAATCACAAAGGAGTGGGCCAATTCTGAACGTGGCACATAGTAGGGGCTGAATAAATAGTAAATCTAAGGAGTTGGTTAAACTTCTGCTTTTGTGTGGGTACATAACGATCATTCCTGTTCTACAGATGAAGAAACTGAGGCCAAGTGAGGTAAAGTTCATCACCTGTATGTAATGAATAAGGAGGTTGGAAAACAGATGTCCTGCCTCATGCCATAACGTGCTTTCTACGATACCCCCTGTTTTTCATGTTTACTGCAGGATGTTGTCTTCATTTTGGAAGGAGAATCGGGTTCATTATTAGAAATTAAATTATAACACAGTTAATGTTCCACATTTAAAACATTTAAAATGCCATGCCCCATTTGCTAACCTAAAAACTGGTATCCACATATGTTGAGTCACTTTTTTCAATTACTTGCAAAAATGGATAGAGATTGGGAGGGGCTGTGAATTTATGCATACTAATGAAACCTTAAAATAAAATGTTTCCATGTGCAACTTCCAGTCTTGTTGGATAACTTTACTTGATTGAAAATTACTTGAGAAAGATGAAATCATAAATTACCTTAAATTTACTGAAAGGCTGTGAACCACCTATATTAGGTGTGAAGCTGATGAAGTTTCATCCTGAATGGAAATAAGTTGAGAAAACAACATGACTAATATTTCAGATACATCTCCAGAAAGAAGGCTGACAGTATTAGCTCCACTGGGTCGAATACTGAACAACACTGCCAATACATTTCTGCTATCATTACAATAGCAAAGAGTTACATTTAGCACTTAACAATTTCCACTGGTTCCATTTGTATTTCCTACTGTGCATATTCATTCTTTTTCTACTAGTAATGACTCATTCATTCATTTATTCCTTCATTCAATGAACCTCTACCTTACCATATGTTAGGCACTATGTACCTATAGAATTGTTTCTACCTGCTTTAGTGGCAAACAACATATTGTTAGATTATGACAAGGTAGCATTTTGCACATAAAGAAAATGAAGCAAGAGATGTTTGGTAACTTCTTCAGTGTCACACAGCAAGTGTATGAAGGATTTGAGCTTTAGAACAGGAAGTGTGGTTCTAGAGCCCATGCTTTTTTTTATTTATTTGTTTTTAATTAGAACCCTTGCTTTTAATGACGATATTATTTCTCACAAATTTCTTAGTGTTGTATCACTTCTCTGATTTAAGGTATCCCTGTTATGTTTCTGAGGGAAACATATGTACAGTTATTTTAGAAAAGTAAATCATAATGGCAAGTAATAGGAAAGTCTTATGGGATCTGTTACATATTTTTGTGGGTCTGTGGCAATTTATCTTGGGCCTCAGAAAACTTTATTATTTTTAAAAATACATGTTTTTTAAAAAATTGCAAAGTATTTGAAAAATCTGTTAGGTGTTATAGCTGAGTCAACTGCCTTTAAAATTTTATATTCTAGATATGAAAGTCAAAGACATGTATATATGACTTAGTCATACAAAGTCTTACTATAGTGATCCTTGGGTGGCGCAGCGGTTTGGCGCCTGCCTTTGGCCCAGGGCGCGATCCTGGAGACCCGGATTCGAATCCCATATCGGGCTCCCGGTGCATGGAGCCTGCTTCTCCCTCTGCCTGTGTCTCTGCCTCTCTCTCTCTCTCTCTCTCTCTGTGACTATCATAAATAAATTAATTAAAAAAAAAACAAAGTCTTACTATACTTAGTCATAAATTAGAATAATATCATTTAAATGGAAATGTGAATGGACAGTGGCAAGTACATTTTACTATTGGGGAAAAGAAGTAAATATAATGCAATTGGGGTTGTAGTTGTAAGGCTTTTTTGTTATCCTTAAGATGTGGGTAATGATAAGGTCACTTTAGAATTCTTCAGGAATGTAGGTATAATATGTCTAAGGTATATGCCTAGCAATGAGACAGACCAGTTTGCCTCATACTCAAAGAACATGATGACTGAGGTTGACCTGGGGGATCTACTGGATAGGACCCAACTGCAATTTTGGATTGGTGAGCCCTTTCTCCAGAAGATCACTGTAGTTTTATCACAACAGTATTTTTAAAATATAAATTTTAATATAATATTAAATTTTAAGATAGAGGGTCTTATATTAGAAATGAAAATCTTCAAATGATGAGCTGAAAAGAGACCCTAGAGTGCATGCAATTAAAAATAACCAGATACTTATTTTTCTTATAAAGGGAGAAGTAATTCTACTGTCCAATCCAGTAAGAAGTTTTTACTGTTTTCTATTCACTATATTGGGTGTGCTTGTAACCTATAACATCCTTTGAAATTAATTCAATAAACTGATTTTACTAAAATAAAAAATAAACAAAAAGTCTGTCACAATTTGGACATCCTGGACTGGGAATCCTATATTATTTCCAACTGGTCCTGGGGTTTTGTTTCCCAGTTGTGTGCATTCATGGCCATCTGCTTTCATGGCACTGTGACAGTTTACACTCTTGTTGGAGCACTGACTTGCTTAGCTAAACAGGAGTTTCAAGTTGGTATTCAAATAAAAATCTTTTCTCCTGAGCTCTTATCTATTAAATTATACCCTCCACTCATTTTATACTCAGTAACAATACAGCATTTTAAGGTTAATCCATAATTCAATTCATCCACATGATCACGTTTCCATTAAACAAAATTTTATCTTAGCATTGATTTAGATTTACAGAAAAGTTGCAGAGACAGTACAGAGTTCCCATATACATCACTTGCAGTGTACTTCACTATTAGCATCTTACAGTGCTATGGTATTTGACACAATTAATACTTCATTCACAAGCCCATACTTCATTCACATTGACTTACATTTTACCTAATATCATTATCTTTTCTAGAATCCTTACATTTAGTTATCATATCTCCTTAGACTCTTCTTGACTGTTACTATTTCCCAGATTTTGCTTGATTTTGGTGACCTCAAGAGTTTTGAAAAGTGCTGGTCAGGTCTTTTGTAGAACATCATAAGATAGGATTTGTCTGATGATTTTATTGTGCTTAAATTGGGGTTATGAGATTTTAGGAGGAAGATCACAGAAGTGAAGTGCCATTTTCATCAGGGCTACATCTGTCAACAAGATTTATTATTTTTGATCTTGTTTTTGATCACTTGGATGAGGTGGTGTTGGTCAAATTTCTGTAATGAAAGTTAACTTTTTAAAAATCCCCCATTTGGAACCCTCTTGCACTGTTGGTGGGAATGTGAACTGGTACAGCCACTCTGGAAAACTGTGTGGAGGTTCCTCAAAGAGTTAAAAATAGATCTGCCCTACGACCCAGCAATTGCACTGCTGGGGATTTACCCGAAAGATACAGATGCAGTGAAACGCCAGGACACCTGCACCCCGATGTTTCTAGCAGCAATGTCCACAATAGCCAAACTGTGGAAGAGCCTCGTGTCCATCGAAAGATGAATGGATAAAGAAGATGTGGCCTATGTATACAATGGAATATTCCTCAGCCATTAGAAACAACAAATACCCACCATTTGCTTCGATGTGGATGGACCTGGAGGGTATTATGCTGAGTGAAATAAGTCAATTGGAAAGGACAAACATTATATGGTCTCATTCATTTGGGGAATATAAAAGTTAGTGAAAGGGAATAAAGGGAAAGGAGAGAAAATGAGTGAAAATATCAGTGAGGGTGACAAAACATGAGAGACTCCTAACTCTGGGAAATGAACAAGGGGTAGAGGCAGGGGAGGTGGGCGGGGGGTTGGGGTGACTGGGTGATGGGCACTGAGGGGGGCACTTGGCGGGATGAGCACTGGGTGTTATGCTATATGTTGGAAAACTGAACTCCAATAAAAATTAATTAATTATTAATTAATTAATTAATTAAAGTAAAAAAATAAAATAATAAAATAAAAATCCCCCATTTGTTCTGTATTCTTTGGAGGAAAGTCATTGAGAAGCAGGACTTAAGCGGAGAATTATCCTCCACTTCTGTGAGGATGAAGTTTCTACATAATTTATTTGGCATTGTTTTGTATGGGAGATTTGTCTATTATCTTCCTTTATTCAATTATTTAGGGGCATGTAGGTGGCTCAGTGGTTGAGCATCTGCCTTTGGCTCACATCATGATCCCGGGATCCTGGAATCGAGTCCTGCATGGGCCTCCCCACAGGGAGCCTGCTTCTCTCTCTGCCTATGTCTCTGCCTCTCTCTGTGTGTCTCATAAATAAATAAATAAATAAAATCTTTAAAAATCATTTATATATCGTTATGGATTCATAACTATTTATTTAGATTTTGGGCTAAATTCAGTACTATTTTATTTATTTTATTGCTCAAGTTATGCCATTTTGGCCACTGGGAATTCTTTCAGTTGGTTCCTACGTCCCTTTGACACAGCCCCATCACTGTGTGTGTGTGTGTGTGTGTACACGTGTGTGCATGTTAGTTAACACTTCCTTCCTTTCTGGCAGTACTAAATACTCCAACCTCATTTTGAATATTTCCTGTCCAGTGCTAGAATTAACCATTTTTAAAGCAACTTTGGTCCCTTTTCTTGGAAAGTGGTGTTAGAAACCAAGATGTGATACTAGTTATACTCATTGCTCCTGGAATGCCATTGCCCCTTCAGCTGACAGAGCAAAGAAAAAAATGTAAAATAACCTATGAGTATATACACATATCTATTCATATTTTATCTAGATTTGTATCAATCTCTCTCTCTAGACCCCCTCCATGTGTGTATATATATACATATAAAATCATTATATATATGTATATATATATATCCATCTGTATCTATATTGAGCTCTAATTGATGTCTCTATCTCAAATCCATTACTACATGAATCATTCTAGCCTTTTCATGCTTGTTTATAATTTTCCATTCCAACAGTAAGAAAACTGACTCCATCATCCAGCACTCATTTACTTAATTATTCAGTTCTAATATACATGTATAATGATTTCAGAATTGTTAACCTTTACCAACTTTAAGAGCTAAGTTATGGTATTGATGCATACTTTCGCTTTTAGTGTTACAGAGTCCACTCCTTTCCAGTTACTTAGGTCAGCACTTTTCCTTTTCTTCCTTCAGTGGGGGTGTTTTGTACATTTATAATATAGTTAGATTTTTTTTGTTACATTCAGTTATCCCCTAGCTTCCTGAATGTTTTTTTCTAATTTTTTCATTATGTTTCATTCCTCTTGCTTTAAAGTCCTATGCATTTGACAAATGTATAATGTCATATGTCCCCATTACAATATCATGAAGAATATTTTCCTTAAATCTTTTTTCCCTAAAAGTCCTCTGTGCTTCACCTATTCAACCTCCTCCATTCCCGAAGACTATTTTTCAAATTACTCTATCATATTTTCTGGAAATATTTTACATATTAAGATGTTCTATATCTCAATTTCTGTAGTTGGTAATGTAAAAGGTTATGTCTCTGTATGTGTATGTAGTTATGTGTGCATCACTTCCTAGTTCCTTGTTGTTTGATTATGTAGATATATATATTCACGTAAAAACCAACTAACTTTGGTACTGAGAAGCTAAACCGTGCTTATGTGTTATATTTTATACATATATAGACTAACCTCTTATTTCATATTCTGTCAATTATTAATATCATGGAATATATTATGAGAATTGGATATATTGCACTATCCCATTCAATAATCCATATTAAAGCCTCAGAAATTGGGGCGCCTGTATGGCTCAGTTGGTTAAGTGACCAGCTCTTGGTTTCACTCAGGTCATGATCTCAATGGGTGGTGAGATTAAGCCCCACGTGGGGTCTGTGTCAGGCTCCACTCTCCGTGGGGAGTCTGCTGGAAGATTCTCTCCCTCTGCCCCTCCCCCACTTTCTCCTCCCTAAAATAAATAAATAAATCTTAAAAAAAAAAGGCCTCACGAATTAAGAGAAATCTGTGATACTATATGACCAAATGGTTAATGCTAGATGTTTGGTAGATGGCTATTAGCTAAAAATATAAAGGAAATGAAAGAACAAAGCTGCTTGGTTTTATAGTCCTATATCTAATTTTCTTTATATTCTAATTTGGCTTTCCAAATATAACTTAAAAAGAATTTATTTATTTGTTCATGAGAGACACACAGAGAGAAACAGAGACACAGGCAGAGGGAGAAGCAGGCTACTTGCAGGGAGCCCGATATGGGTGGGACTCGATCCTGGATCCCTGGATCACACGCCCTGAGACGAAGGCAGACCGTCAACTGCGGAGCCACCCAGGCGTCCCCCAAATGTAACTTTTAAAACTTGAATCTCTTGTATTTCTTTAACTGACACCAGGGAAATATGTCTGTTTATTGTAGAACGAATACAATTTTCTTAAAACATTTTTAAAACATGCAAAAGTTCATGTTTTATAATGATGTTAGGGATTCTTCAGGTAGGAGTTCTACATTTCAGAGGATCCATATGTGATACAAACAGTGAACAATTGGGAACACTAGCTGATAATGATATGATCATTTTTGGCAGTCTCTTTATGTAAGTTCTGGCAGAAGTGTAGTAATACATTAGTCATTTTCACAGAGAAGATACTGGTCCATGCCAGTCTCTTATTTGGGGTGCCATCTGCACCTTTTTTTGTCAGTAAATTCAAAAGAAAATATATCCATTGATGGATACTATTTCTATTTTTTAAACATTGTTTGAAGCAAACTATACCATTCTTATAGTATAACGAGTACTACACATAACTGAAATTACTTCTGGGCATCCTTTATTAACCAGAATACCGGCCTCAACATTGCTCCAATAAGTTTTAACATTTCCATTTGATTTAAATTGTTCACAATTTATTATCTCTAGAGCTCTTGGTTAAACATATGAGGAGACAATGAGTTTTACTTTTTGCTTCATTAATCATGGAGCAACTCACTTGACCCTCATTGTTTCAATTCTTTCATCTCTAAATGTGGTAATAAGGAGACATGGTATCAGAAAAGATGGGCTATATATCTGTTAAGGTTAGCAACAACTAAAGTTGATCTAAACTTAAAGGTTGCTGATAATATTATAGAATCCGGTATTTCAAAGTTTGCTGACTTACTTTAAAATGTGCAGCTTGATAATTTAAATTATACACAATTTATAAGCTCTTTGAAGACAGGGTTCATGTTACTTATGCTTTGAATATAGTAAATACTCACCATATATTTGTTGTGCTGAATTGAAGCATGGATAGACTTCCTATAACGACTTAAAAGAAGCTTCTGAAATAGTCAAAGAGGGAAGCTCACAGACATGCTTTGGTGTAAAATAGGGTTTCAAAGAATGATTTCTTACCATTACTATTTGGGACAAGTAAGAAGAGGAAACTATTACTTACTCCCGGATTATTTTGAGGAATTTTATAGTTCTGCTGAATTGTTTAGAGGTTATAACAAACAAATGGTCATGCAGAATAATGAGTACCATTTAATTGATTACTATGTATATATATAGTTGAATTTTTCAGACTATATACTAGTCACTGAAGACAAATATCATGTCCTAATGATATCTAAAATCTATTGAAAGCTTGCTTTGTACAAGGTATGTTACTCTATTATCTCACTTATCTCCAGATAAGCCCTTTGAAATAAATACAATTTTTAGTTCCATTTTACTAATGGGTAAACCAAGTCCTGATAAATTTTCATATAATTATCTACTTTGTAGTGAATGGCTTTAAGGGACACATCTCATTTATATTGTAGGTCCTTGAGTGTAAATGTAGCTTGCTAATATGTGTCTTTAAAAAAAACCCTTGTTTTGTTGCCTAAATCTATCTGTGAAAGGCCAGACATTTTGCCAGTGATTAAGAATAAATGAAATATTGAGAAATGGTAATATCCTTTTAACTAACTATAATTGAGAAAACATCTTTGATATTTTAGGTCATAGCAGTATGGCATTTTAAAAAAGATTTTATTTATTTATCCATGAGAAACAGAGAGAGGCAGAGACATAGGCAGAGGGAGAAGTAGGCTCCCTATGGGAAGCCCAATGTGGGACTCAATCCTGGGACTCCAGGATCACACTCTGAGCCAAAAGCAGGCACTCAACCACTGAGCCACCCAGGCATCCTCAGCACAGCATTTTTAATCTTGTATTTAAGATCTAGTACCTTATTTAAAGTTAACTGGTTGCTTGTGATTTCTCTAAGTATTTCAGGTGGCCAATTGCTATCTTCAGTCTCTGGAATAAACTACTGAGAAATAAATTTATTAAAGCTGGTTGTCCAACTGCTTGGAGATTAGTTGTGTCTATAGCCACCTGTATCAACAGCCACTCCTCAAGGCTGTTTAAATAATGGCCCCAAGGCAGCCCGGGTGGCTCAGCAGTTTAGCACCATCTTCAGCCCAGGGCATGATCCTGGAGACCCAGATCGAGTTCCATGTTGGCCTCCCTGCATGGAGCCTGCTTCTCTCTCTGCCTGTGTCTCTGCCTCTCTCTCTCTCTGTCTCATGAATAAATAAACAAAATCTTAAATAATAATAATAATAATAATAATAATAATGGCCTTAGAACACCCTGGGCTTGGTAGGAAATCTCACAATGGATTAATTTTAGTTATATCCTGTACAGTCTTTTTAGTACATTTTAGTACATGTGGCTCTGTAGGTGGCAAACAGCATATATTGTTGGGTAGGCCACTGACCAGTATGTTTTCCTCCATTCAACTGATACAAAGTTATTGGTCATGTATTGAAGGCAGATTAGTTTTCAAAAAACAAAATAACAAAATAAAACCAAAATGAGTGAAGAGAAGCAAAACAATTATATTTAACTCATTCCTTCTCAAGGCTTATATTTTTTTTTTCAAACCTTATATTTTAGATGAATGTTCTGAAATTGGATTAGTATAGTAATATAGAACACTACAAAACAGTGGGAAAATGTTCCCCAATCCAATTTTGCTTGAGTTGAAAGAGTGCCCAAGACTTTTAGAAAAATTTTGAGTAGGTCAGGCTCAGTGGACACATGGAAGCAATTACTCTTCCCAGTTTTGAAAATAACATTTATAGGAGCGGAAAAAGCTGATGTTTTCCAAATTAGACTGGATCCTGGGTAAATACTACCATGATTATTAACAAATATCTACTGTGTTATTATATTTCTAGGATAGATAGAGACATAGATGTAGATATGTTTATCTAACTTTAGGTAAATCCCCAAAGGCTCTTTCTGATCCTAAGGACATATATGACATGTCGGGTTTACCTCTTATTAAACTAGAGGAGGGATTGGCAACATTTCCTCCTCTAAAAATATCCTGGTACCTTCCTTACCAGGCCCAGTGATATGAGTAAATAGTTGCTATAGTACTGGAGGTTATACCTTCATTCTGTCATGGCTTCTCTCCCAATTGGATTTCCAGTTGTTTAATACACCTAGGGATGCTTCAAATGCACTTTGTCTTCATTTCCCAAAAATGGGAATTAAACCAGAGACAGTTACGCTCTCCCGCTGAAATCCAAAGCCACAACAATAAATAAAGTTATTATATATGTTATAATAGTATAGTGAAATCATCCATACTCAATATAAGCCATATTATGAGCCTGACAAATAATAAATACTCCTAAATCTTTGTGGGATATTATTATGTGATTTTATATATCATGGAAACCACTCTAATTTCTTAAAGCCTTTTTGTTTGGATTCTAAAATCTTCCACTGGTAAATTCTCAAAATTGACATATAGTAAACACAAGGGGCAATAGGAAATTTTTCTTCCAAACATTTTCGATGAGCAAACATATAGCTAAAAAGACACTGCCTTGTAATCAAAGATCATTCTAAATTCCCCTTATTAGTATCGCTTGTCTAACATTCAGTCCCACCAACTCCATACCCCTTCCTCCATTCAGATCCCCCTGCACAATCTTCCTGTAGCCCTGGAGAAAAAGCAATGTCTTTCCGCTGTGATTCTTAAGTTAGGAATGTGTTTTGAAGTGCATAAGAGTTATCTTGTTGTTTAATTGTGAAGTTGACGAAGTAAGGTTTCCTGTCATGAAAAAGCCTGTGTAATATCAAGTGCTTACCTGTCTTCTCAAATATCTATGCCACCCAATTTATTTAACCATTCTTTGGCTTTTGAACTAGATTTCTACCATCACATATCTCTTCAGTCCTGATGACACAAAAAAACACAAGGAAGCCAAAGATATAGCAGAGAAGACTGAGCTTTCAGAAGTACAAGCAATCTTAGGAGACCTTACTTTGATGTTTTGACAATATGTCTTCCCAAGAGAGAAAAATAGGGATAGAAAGAATTAAAAAAAAAGTAAGGAAGTGAAAAAGCAGGAAAACTTAACAGGCTTACATTACTTAGAGTCTATAAGTAATGCTTCATGAAATAATTATTTTTTCAAATGTATTTCATCATTCCTTAAATCAATAGTAAAAATCTTTTGATTGTGTCCAACTTACTATACTTCTGTATGTTACAGTCAGCTGTAGCATGAAAATAATTTTAAAGGGGAATGACATTTGAAAAAAATTCAAAAGACAAATCTAAATCTTATTCTATACTTCTAAAGATCTCAGTGATGTTCAATCAAGATGGTTTACTAACAGAATAATAGAATGACAAACGTTTTCAGCAATAAAAATGTCTGTTACATATGATATCATTGTCAAGTTGTAATCAAACCTGTCATTATTTGAAAATATTTTCCTAATGTCTATACATTTCATAAATCTTTTATATGATCTTTCAAGACTGAGGCTAGTTGTTTTTAGCTTATATGGCTCATATTTTCCAGTGATTATTTTTTAAAAATATAGAATGCTTTATGAATTTGTGTGTTATCCTTGCACTGGGACCATGCTAATCTTCTCTGTATCATTCCAATTTTAGTATATTGTGCTGCTGAAGTGATCACTTTTGGTGATAGTTTTCAACACTTAAAATGAAATGCAGAAGACTTTTTCAATATATACAAATATGAGTTGAAATAAAATTACATTAAGTAGTAGAAAGGTTTGATACATTAACTAATGATGATGACTACTGGCTTATAAAAATTCACACTACATTTTGTATAACTATTGAGTAGCTATGAGCTTAAGAATTGGAGTACCTACACAGTGGGAGAGTACAAATGAACACCTATGCAGATGTTACTATAACAACGAACAACCAATATGCTATATGATAGAAAAAAGCAAAGTGAAGTACTGATTATAAATGGTGCTTAGCTTTATTAAGCCAAGAGAGCACTATTACTCAAAGTCTGTATCTGACTGAGGCAAGTTGTTTTGTTGTAATCATGTTCTTGAGCTATCTTGTGACTGTCAGTCAAGGACTGCCATTCACCTAAAGGAAGCAGAAGCCTTGAAAATGTTAGTTAGCTAATAGTCTGATCCACATTGAAGAACCTTTAAATTAGAAGTTTCCACCACTTTCTTTGAAATGCTCTCACATGTTCATAAGAACAACAGCCATGGAACTAGGATAGTGTCAAAAGTCAACCTGCTACACAAACTCCTTTGAAATCTTCAACTGCGTAGTCACATGTCTAAATGAAAGACTAGTGATCATCTCACTGGAAATATTTCTAAAATATCAACAAAAAATGAACTTGACATTCCATCACATAAATCCTTTTTTTGAAGGTACATGTTCTTTTAGCTGAAAACACAATTTAATATTTGCCTTATATTTAGGTAGAGTAAGTCCTATTTGTGATATTTTGATAGGACCATGCATAGCTGTGATGCTTCACATCCTCCTATACAACTAAAATCCTTAAAATTGAAATTCATTACTGGACTTTAGTTCTTGCATATACAACCATCTTGGGAGAGGTAACACATTTGACTACTTTTGCCATCGTTTGTTGGTGTCAATAAGTTTATCAAATCTTTCTTTGCGAGCACTTTAGATAGGACCTCCAGGAAGATGAGTATAGAGAAAGAATAACTACTTAGAAAAGTATAAAACAGACTAGGAGGGGAATGGGAAAGTTTCCAAAACAAAGATAGAATAATATAAACTTCTGTTTATAATTTCCTTTCATTTTAGTAATCTATAGCAACATTCTTAGTAAGAAAGCAATGACAGAACCAGCTGTTGACAAATTATTTTTTCTATAATCCATATTAACTAAGCACAAACTACTGACACAGTATGTCTTCTACTTTGGGATTGGGGAAATGTTTTAAATGTCAATAAATGACTTGTTGAAAGGGAGAAAATTCAGATACATAATTATTCTTTTCTTTCTTTTGTTGGATTGACTTTCCAGGTACGTGCTTTGGAAATGACTAAGAAGTGTTATTGTTACAAAAGAAAAAGAAAAGCTGAGGAATAGCAATTCCCTTTTTGAGTTCCTAGGAACATATACAGAGTCTTAATAAGGTCATTGGTGAATATTTTAATTAAGGTATTCTTAGGCTTATGGAATTACTAGGTCATATTAGAATATGCAAAATGAGTGTTTATACTTAGTTTGGCCACATACAACCTTTTTAAAAGAGTAGTTGATAGCATTTTCTAAACCTTTCTACCTTCTATTCTTTTTAATTTGCTGTGTTCTGAGTTATTTCCTTATCACTCCACTGAAACTGCTCTCAGTAATGACATTGTTGACTTGACCTGACCTGACAAATTCAATAGATGCTTTCCAGTATTCCCTTTGTTCCATTTGATGCTGTTCATCCATCCCTTATCGATATTTCTTCTTGTCAGTTCTGTGACTCTCCCTGGGTCCCATTTTCTCTTAGTGTTTTCACCACCTAAAAGTCTGAATCTCAGTCTCCTTTGTGGGGTTCCTCTTCCTCCATACACTCATTATACACAGGTATACCTCAGAATTCCGCTTGCTATTCTTATTCCTTCTTCATCCTAGATGATCATATCCACTCACTCTGAAGATTCACTTATTACTTATATTGGTTGTTCCTAACAATTAGGGAACATAGAGTCTGCAAGGTTAGCCGTTCTGAGTCCAGAGGTGAATACTGTATAGTGAATGGAACTGGGGACAATGGAAAATAATAGCACATCTCTGTATCCTCTGCAAAGCCTTGCTTCAGACCATCATTGCCTCTCACTGATTATGCCAGGCATTGCCAGGAGAAGTGTATATGGAAAGTTATATAAAATAAATAAAAAGGTCATGATATTATACTTGTCTAGCATAAATCCACTCATAGGAGTGACTGAATAACCATTCGCTCTAATTGTTTGGGTCTATTAAATAGGTCATAGGAAGTTCATCTGGTCCAGCAACTTCCTAGTATTACTGAAGAATTAAAAAAAAAAAGACAAGAACAGATGCTGTTGTAGAGGTCATGCCAAGAAAATGTGAAGCTTTGAAGCTTTTCATTTCCCTGTAACTACCACCATTACCTCTTCAAATTTCAAATTGAATGTTTGTCAGTATTAAGTCAAAGAGACAAGCTGTTCATGCCACAAATTCATCATATTCTATAAGTATACATGACAAATGCATCTTAGTTAGAATGTTCTCTTTAGGGTAAAACCTTTAGGCAATTAGCGTAAAAGAAATTGTTATTTCATTGGTAAGTGTATGGAACCCCTGCTTATAGAATTCATAGAATGTGACCACCCAGACTGTATTATTCAGTGATCAATGGATCATTGTAATACTGTTGATCAATATGACTAAGTTACATGGTTTCTTAAAGAATGGTTATACCAAGGGTGTGGTTAATTTGGAAAAGGAAATAATAGAAAATGAAAATATATATTTTCTCTTGGAGTCTAGAACTAAGAATAAATAAATAGTAATGCTGTTTTTATTTCAAAATATCAGAATGTAATAGGTAACTTTTCTTGGAAAATTTTATCCCAGTCCTTAAATTTTCTTAAGTATCCCCATTCCCAACCATGCTATGAGATGTACCTCCAGTAGTTATGCACCATATATGCACTGATATTTATCTGTAACTACCTGGACCAGACATAAACAGGCAGTAGAGATTAAGTAATTAAACTAGAAAGAGAAGAAAAAACAAACAGGACGTGCAGACCGTGTATCCTAATGGCCTTCGTATTGATTGTCCAGGTCTTCTATAATGCCTGGATATCTTGCCCCCTATGTTTTCTTTAATATAGTACTGCATCCTTTCAATAAAATCCCTGTTTTGTTTGAACTTATTTGTATTGAAACGCATATTTGTGTTTGTGGCCTACTATTTGCCTGCCAAAAACAAAAAACAAACAAAACAAAAAAACCCATTTCATCTGGGTCAATGTGTTCTCTTTAGAGCTCTTTCTGTTCCTTTCCTTTGCTTCTTAGTCTTAAACTACTTATATAGTTTTTGTGGAAGATGCTATTTTTTCTATAAATCCTATGCAATAACCATAGGCGGCTATCACAAAGATTGGCACGTGTCTAGGTCTAGAGCAATCACAGCCCTTCCTTAGTATTTCTGGATCTGGAAGTAAGAAGAGCATTTGACCCTTTTCTCACCATTGGCAAATTTTTCAAATATAAAATTCAAGCATTTTTCCCACTAACGCAAGTCTGCAATAAAAGACTATGAAGCCAGGGATCCCTGGGTGGCTCAGCGGGTTGGCGCTTGCCTTTGGCCCAGGGCGCGATCCTGGGGTCCCGGGATCAAGTCCCGCATCGGGCTCCCTGCATGGAGCCTGCTTCTCCCTCCTCCTGTGTCTCTCTCTCTATGTCTATCATAAATCAATCAGTCAATCAATCTTAAAAATAAATAAATAAATAAAAGACTATGAAGCCAACAAATGAAGCACAGTGAGGGGAGAATAGTGAAGATGTTTGTGATGCTGCTTCTCGCTGATCTGTAGATTTGCTCCGTCTTTGAGCTTTTTAGCCTTTATTTGTTTAAACCTTTCTTAGGTTTTCTGAACCCAAAATTCCCGTGTATGCCTAAGCTTGTTTAATTGGATTTCAATTAAGGTTGCCAAATTTAGCAAATAAAAATACAGGATGTCCAGTTAGATTTGAATAACATATAAATAATGATATTGTGATATTTGGGATAAACACACTAAAAATGTATTCATTCTCTATCTGATAGTCAGATGTAACTGGGCATCCTCTATACTTTCTGGAATCATTTGATCACTTGTAACTGAACTACTCCAGTTGCTATCTCAGAATTATACCCAAAGAGTCCTATTTCATATAGCACTTTAGGTATATATCCTCATTTCAGTCAAACTAAGTAAACAAGAAGCATATTTTGTGCTTTCTAGGAAAATATGCATTGCCTAAATATTATCCCACAGTTTTGATTTGTCCTACACAACTTTTGAAACTCTCTCCCAACAGAGTATAAATATAACTTTGAAGCGAGCATCTTAGTGACCCAGGAGCCTTCATGTGTATTTGAAGTCAAGACTCTGAGAAATGGATTTAATGTTCCCTCAGAACTGGAACCCTTGAGTGTCAAAGCCAAATAAGGGCTCCTGGACAGATCACTTAATCCTGCTTCTTCTGTCTCCTTATCTTTACATTATAGGTACTATTTCTTCCCAGTCTTCCAGAAGTGTCACAGTGATTAACATTTATGGACTGGTTTGAAGATGAAAATTCCACATCTTGTTAAGCATTAGCAAGATGACAAATAATATATAATTATGGTGTATACCTGCAATAATGTAAGAGCACATGTGTTTTCACAGTTTTAATAATAATTTCTGTGAAAGAAAGGCATGAGGCTCAGTTCTCACTTTAATTTGATAAAATGTTTTGCTTTGGTATCATAGTCATAGGCAGATTATTTGAAAAAAGAAGTGAAAAAGTAAATGTAAATATTTTCCAATATTTGGGCTACAAGCAATTTTTCTTCATAAAAATCTCATTGTTCCTAATCACAAATGGCCAAATGTTTTCTTTTCAAATGAGGTCTACCATTAAAATTGCTTTTGAAAGCATGCATTAAGACAGAGGGATGGGAAGTTGCTATAATTTTCAGTTCATGTTACTTCTTGAGTACTGTCACTTCTCTATATAAAGCTATAGAAAGTGAACATTAGCCCTTTAAAGGAGTCATATTTCAAGGATCAGGTGGGGAAGACAGAAGTGTTGGATGCACCTCACTGCACTGCTGTTCATCCCCAACACTTTGCACAATGTGAGAATGTTTAATAATTCCAGCCCAACCTACAGATAAGAATCTCTGGTGTCACATCACAACTGACAGTGCTGGTGTGAGATTTGCAGTAAAACAATATTCCAGCTGTAGCCTTCATTTACAGAAATAAAACAGCAGAAGAAGAGGGAAAAGGCCAGGAGAAGATAAACACTTTCATCTTGGAGCAACGCTTACATTAAATTATAATCGCAATACTCAAACAAGGAGAGAAAACCCAACCTCAGGACCTCAAACTAACATGTATTATATCATTTGTAATCTATTGCTCTATCTGTATTTTAAGTTAGCCAGTTAATGTTTAGTTATCCAGAGAGCCCACCAAATATAAATAAGCTCTTTCCCAAATAAAGTGGCAACTGTGGGACAGGCGGCCTTCTTTTCCTTCCATTAATCACTAGAAACTTCACACGGCGTGAAGGTCTCAAGGGATATTTCTGGCTGGGAAAAAGATCCTCCCTCCTCAGTTCTAATCAGTCCATCCCATCTGTAATGGCTTTAGAAAATTGTTAATGACATAAAGTGACAGTCGAAGGGCTTTTTGGTCTGTCAGTGTAGGGTTACTATGAGCTCTCTAACAAACTACTACATGCAGGCCTCAAAGCTGCTGGAAAATGATCTGGATTACGAAGGAATAAATTTGATATGTTAGCAATCACAAGTGGGAACTGAAAAGAAAGGCTTCCTTAATACGGTTCTTTCAGGCTATAATGGGAAATACGAAGATAAATCTGGCTCAGAGACAAACCCACATAAGACTGCCTTGAGCACTCAGAATATAGATCTCGGTTATGCGATGTGTAAAACACACAATGGCCTGAATAAGGAGCTAAGTATATAAGTGCAAACAAACCCGTTTTTATAGTTAGCATGGCATTTTGAATGGAGCTTTAAGCCTAAAGGACACTCTCCTACTTGCAGATGAAGATGGGGAATGTAACAGTAAGTACTGTTTTTATATATAGAAGTCTAATAAGAAAATGTTCTAGAAAATTATGAAAATAAATCAAATTAAACCTGAGTTTTACTTTCCCCATAAAAATTTGAAAACTTTGCTTTCCCTAATCTAAAATATTGTTTTTCTTCCAGTTACATTAGCTTGCTTTGGATTCATGGGAATTCTGAACAGAGACGTGAGAATGACTTCAATTTGAGGTATCTGTTAAATGCAGCAACATGACATCACAAGGTATAATCTCATTCCTTGCATTATATAAAAGTTCTGCACAGAATTGATAAATAAATGCATATCTGGGAATTTGAATCAGTTAAAAATAGGCAGATAATAGATATGGAAATGAAAATTTGGAGAATTTTTATAAAGGCTAATTTTATTCTAACGCAGTGGAACATTTTCTTTCATGTATTTTTTTTTCCAGTTTCTAGAACATTCACCTCATTAAGGTGTCACAAAAAGTGACAATATAAACAGTTTCCCACACATCTCCTGTAGGTTGTGCTAAGGGCTATAAAAATATTATATTCTGACAATTTCACAGATCTTGCAAGATTAGGTCAAAAGATTTTTGCTTAGTAGAGAAATCTCTACAGAGAATAGCGAGGTGATATTTTCTCTAAATCTGAACATGTTCAATAAGATACAAGAAAGGATTTTATCTCAATATAAAATAATATCTTATCAATGAAAGAAAATTTGAAGGATTATTCCTTATTCATCTAAGATAGTTTAACAACGATTCTACCTGGAAAATTCCATTTTTTTAACCAGTTAGTTCCTATAAGTAACTTCCAGCTTTGTGATTCTACAATTTGTGACAATTTTGCTCAGGTAAATATCATCTGGTAAGAATAGACAACCAGCTAATAGGCCCTGAACCAGGCTAGGGTTGTGCATCGGAAACACGGATAGAATGAAGAGAGAACAAGAATAATTTTTCAGTGAATAATTTTTGCTGATCTAGGTAGTAGATTTTTAACTGATTCCTTTTCCATTGTTAAATGTTTTATATTCTCTCTGAGAACTGTAGCCAGGACTGGGAAATCACTGGCATATGAAGTTCATGTCATTTGGCTTTAGAGTAGGTCATAAGCTATAGAGACCTACACTAATTCTTTCAGACTAAGAGAGGCCATCTCATAAATATCTATTTCAGTGCTCTAAAATGATTAAATGACATCATGATGACCTAGTTTAAGGAAAATGTTACATGAGGGCCCTAAATGGCACCCTGGTGGTCTGAAAGAGTTAATGCAGCTTCCTTAAGTGGCCAATTCTATGTTAGTTTGCAATGAACAGAGCAGAGCAGTGTCCCAATAATTCACTGACAGCTTCATCTAATATAAGTATATTAAGTTGAGAGAAGTCATTTGAAGGAGACTATAATAGAGCAGGTGGAAATTCTGATTAATACAACAGCTCTGCTAAGGAAGGAAAAATGGAGTCAATGGAAATTCAATAGCCCTATGGAGAAACATTGAAGTGAAGCTCCTCTTAAAGAATATCTCAAGAGATCATGATGCATCAACATATATTATGTTCTTCCAAATTACAGCTGAGCTTTATATGTAACACGCTGTGACAGCAAATAATATATAATACTTGTGTTTTAATAGCAGAGTGTAATACTAAGGGAATGTTTTTCTGATTTTTCGATGTCTTCAAAATCATGGAACTATAATACAACAGAATAGTGGATAGCAATTAGAAATTTATCTCTTATATTACATGAATGTTCTTACTACCAAATTTATTAAAAAACATGACCACTTTATATGAGGTTTAATATTGTTAGATCAAATTCTATTATCAACTTGGGCATAAAAAAAGGTGAGAAAATATGAGAGAGAAATAGCAGATAAGCTGAAGAAAGATATTTTTTAGCATACAGGTAGTGTACACTTTTTGGCCTGCAAGAATAATTTGGTCAAATGAATCAATTAATAGAAGCATAGAAACATAGAACAAAAAGAACAAATCACTAATCTTTTCTTCACCTTAAAATTACCACACATATAAGATATATATATATATATATATATATATATCGCCCAGAAACAGCCCAAGTAGAAGCATATTTAATTACATATATAACAGAAATTTGTTATATGAAAAAGGAGACCTTTCAAATATATGAGCAAGACAAGGATTTTGGAAGTCAGTGTAAAGTGATTATGAAGGGAATAGATTCTTGGGTCATACCTCTTGGTTCTAATTTTGGCTCTTCTTTTTAACAGCTGTATTACCTTGAACAAATTGCTTACCTGTTCTTCACCTTCTTTATCTGAAAGTTGGGAGCATAACACTACCTTGCTGAGTTGTAAGAATTAACAGAGATAATAAATGCAAAGTATTTGGCAAAATCTCTGGTGCATAGTAAACCACTGTGAATGCTAGTCATTATTATTCAATAAATGGCTAACCACTTAGAAAACAACAGGGAGTTCCCCTCTCATATCTTTGAAAAATAAAATCAGATGAGTTAAGGTGTTACATTTTAAAAGGATAACTATAAAAGTAGAAAAGGTAATACATGTGAATATTTATGACAATTTTGTATTAAAGGAAATCAGGAAACACAAAGCCATAGACCTATGGAAGACTGCTTAAATTTTAAATTTCTGATGGAAAAAATATTTATAAAGATAAAAGACCCATGGAAGAATAGAAAAATATTTACAGTGTATAATACAAAGGGTTATCATAATTTATATGGAAACCTTACCTACTATGATTTTTCTATAAAGTAATATTGCATCAAGTAGGTAGTAAACATAAACAGATGGTATATATTGTAACTTCACTGCTCTTTCCAGCCTCAGAGATTTCTCAAACTCTTAGTGGCTTTTTTTTTCCACATGAAGGAAACAGCTTAAATGTTACTTCAGCAGGAAGATCTTTTCTGATCAATCTAAATGAGATCTCCCTAAATTTCTTTCTTATAGCATTGTTTACGCATTTCTATCATAGCTCTCCTTGGTCTCATCACATATTTCTCTGTGTTGATTTCTTCCCCTTTTCTCTCACTAGACAATAAACTCATGGGGAGGGACTATAGAGTATTTGCCACTCTGTAGTCAGCTCCTAGCATATAGCAGACATTTGAAGTGATGAAAGTAAGTATCATAAAGGGTCTCATATACTATGTTAAGGCATTTAGCCTTTATAGCTAATATAGTCATAGAAGAATTTTGAGCAAGATAAATCCTTCTTGGGCATCAGTGGAGGGTGGGTGGGGAATGAACTGGAAGGGAACATGACTGGAAGCCAGGTGGTGGATTAGAAAAGGAATTGAAACAATCCAAGAAATCATGAAGCTCTGAAGTAATGAAGTTTAATGGAAATATGGAGAAGAGAAATGGTTCCAAAGATATTTAAAATTAGACTATTTTAGCTGAAGCAGAGTACGTATAGGGAAATAATGGGAGTGAACTTTGATTCTGGATTTTAGGCCAGATTGTAAACCTCTAATCCCATATCAAGACATTTATAATGCTTCAAGGAGTAAAAAGTCAATGACAAATTCTGGAAATAGGGTTTAGTTTTTGTTTGTGTGTATGTTTAAACCATCTTAATTGGCAGCATTAAGTTATTGGGACATATGGAATAGATTTCTAGGACCAAACAGAAGTTGGGTATTTGGTATTATGACTTAATAATCCCCAACTCAGCCATTAATCTCTGGTCCAAGGTCATCTCAGCGAAGACATTTTGGGATCCTGGCAAATTATCATCATATGAACTTCCTTTATGCTCATCATCCCTACCACCACCACAATCAGTAATAATGACAACAATGACAGCCACAACATGAACATTTATTGAGCAATTACTCTGTCTAAGGCTCCACAGTGTGTGCTTGAGTACAGAGAAATCTGACACATTCTCTGAAATCCTAGAGGGTAGAGTATATGCATTAAATCACACTAGTCATATAGAGTAGCACGTGATAAAATGAGTTATAGGAAAATAATTGCTGTGGAGTTCAAATAAGAGAGACTTGACTATAGTTGAAAAGTCTTTAGGAAAAGCTACACGGAGGAGGTGAGACTTGAATAGGCCTTCAAGAAAGGAACAAATTAAGACAAATATAGAGGAAGGGCAACTACTCAGACAACAAGGTGGAGGTGGAGTTCCCACATCTGTTTTAAGGACAAGCAGACAAGTGGACAAATGCTTTGACTAAAACATCAAGTTTATAAAGAGAAGTAAAGGAAGTGTTCAGAGACTTGGATGGAAATAGATTGTAAGGTGTTTTTTATATCAAACTAATGATGGTTTATTTGGAATAGACTTATGATCCCTTATTTCAAAGAAAGTAGAGAATCACAAATTTTGAGCAAAGTAGCTACTTGCAGAAAGTTGTTTTTTAGAGTTTTTAGAGGATGAATCTAATGAGCATGTTCTGATTTCATCCTAGAGATGAAAATTCATGTTGATAAGACCAGTTACTATGGCAATATTTTAGGGGGAAAAAGAGAACCTTATGTGAGAAAGGAGGAGGAAATAATATGAGATTTTTTCCTTACCTTTTATTATGAAAAACTAGAAAATAAAAAAGAGATGGAATAATATAATGAACCACCCAGCTTCAAAAATGATTAATTCAAGACCTGTCTTATTTTACCCTTATTCTTACCTGTCTCTTTACCTCTAGATTATTTTAAAACAATCATCAATACCTCTAATTTATATATATTTGAATATGAATTTCTAAAAGATAAGGACTCATTAGTGAACATAGCCATAATACTATGATCATACCTAAAAAATAACAATTTCTTCAAATATGTACTCAGTGGTAAAGTTTTTCTAATTTTTCTATAAGTTTTTTAATTCATTTATTTGAATGAAAATCCAAAGAGGTCCATCTATTGTAATTATTTAATGATGGTTCTTAAATATTTTTAATCTTTAATTTCATCTTCCATTTCTTTTTTGACTTGAAATTTATTGAAATGACACAATATTTGTTGTTTTCATATTCATGGTACTATTAATAATGTTCTTTTGTCTTCTATATTCCCCACAAAATGGTAGTTAAATTTAAAAGCTTGATCAGATTTCATTTTTTTTACGGCAAGAATTGTTTATAGGTTGTGCTGTGTACTATCAGGGGGCACATGATATTTGCTTGTTTCTTGGTGTTTGTGTGTTATAGGAACTATTACCAGTGGGTTTTTTTCTTTATTATAAAAGAATTATTATAAACTCATGTTGAAGTATATTTGATGCTTTTCAATCTATTGCATTTATCCTTATTAATGTTCAGATTAGCCTATCTTTATCTGATTGGGAATCTCTTTAAATTGACTTCTGCATCTTTTTGATACAACCCTGTTGGGCTTTGAGAGCTTTCTAACTCCTTTATATCACAAGATGTCCCAGGATCATCTTTTAAATTTCCTACCCAGAATCTCCCATTCTGTAAGAATACTTTTTTTTAATAAAGATTTTATTTATTTATTCATGAGCGACAAAGAGACAGAGACACAGGCAGAGGGAGGAAAACAGGCTCCAAACCAGGAGCCGGACATGGAACTCAATCCTGGGACTCTGCGATCACGCCCTCAGCCAAAGGCAGATGCTCAACTGCTGAGCCACACAGGCATCCCTCTAAGAAGACTTTATTACTTGTGTTGTGAAATGGTATTTAAAGACCACAAATGGGTGTTAGGAGTGCTCAGTTTTACAGAGTCAGCCATTGTACATATTTCAGAGGACAAGGATAAGAAAGGTATTTTTTAAGGATAGAATTTATGAGTTTGTACTATTCATACTTATTATGAGTTCTTTTTTTAAGATTTTATTTATTTATTCATGAGAGAGGGAGAGAGAGAGAGAGAGAGAGAGGCAGAGACACAGGCAGAGGGAGAAGCAGGCTCCATGCAGGGAACCTGATGTAGGACTCGATCCCAGGACTCCAGGATCATGCCCTAGGCCAAAGGCAGGCGCTAAACTGCTGGGCCACCCAGGATCCCTTTATTGTGAGTTCTAATTCAAATTCAGGTGTACATGACTATTACCTAGCCTTATCGATCTTATATTTGTTTCCTATTTCGCTCATGCCAGCACTCCTGGTTTTCCATGATTGTATAAAACCTCATTTGCTTTTCCTTCACTATAAAGACAATAGTCCTATAGTAGCAATACAGCACTGTTCCCTATAATATAAATCCTCATAATGTATGTTGTTTTTTTTTAAGCTTTATTCTTTTGGATGTCAGAATATATTCAACTAAGGATATACAGTCAAATTGCATTTTAAAGTCACTATGAATATTTTCTTTTTTGTGTTATGTCATTCGTTTTTCCATGTATAGTTTCCATACTGTTTTAGCTGCAGAAGCTTTATAATATGTGCCAGTATATTAAAGGGATAGGTTATTTTCATTCTTCTCTTTTTCAGTGTTATCTTTTATTTTATTTTAGGGTTACTGTTACTTTTATTTTGTTTTGTTTCTCCAGCTGAACTTTATTTAGCTCTAAGGAAAATAAAACTCTAATGATATTTTACTGTGTTGGCATATTTATGTTGTTAGGTCTTCCCTTCAAATAACAGTATGTCTTTTCATTCATTTACTTCTACTTTTATGTCTTTCAGGATTGTTTTGGAGTCTTCTGGATATGAGAGATATTAAAAAGGTGAAATAGTAGGACTGGAGTATGAGGGGAGAAATAGAGAAAACCATGGTTTTCATACTCTCTTTTTGGAGAATAATTTATGTGTTGGTTTGTTTGACAGAAATGGGATTATTTGAAGAGACCAACACAGGGAGGAATGGTGAGTTTCATTGTAGTACCAGATCTGAGATCTGCCTAAACTTCAGTGGCAATTAAGTATATCAATCAAGTTTATATAAGAATAAATATTATTGAAATAAATTAGAGGTAATCCCTGAGAGAGTAAATCACATGAGATAAGTATTCACCTTACTTAGTCACATGATTTGGCAAAAAATGTTCTTTTTAAAAGCTACATAGTTACATACAAAATTATAGAGAAGATTTTCCTCCACTGACTTTTCACGTTTGTTATGCTGTAAATGTGGCACCTTCTTTGCAACTTCCCTACCCCTACTGCCACTACCACATTCTGGATTGAATGTCTTTAACATTTTGTAGTCCTTCAAACAGCTCCTATATCAGAAATGAGGGTCTCTGCCTCTGTAACCTTCCTGTATCTACTGTCTACTAAAACCTGTTGAGTATGCACCCTAAAAGGAAAAAAAGCCAACAAGGAGATTAAGTCTACATCCTAAAAAGCTTTTGAAAAAAATCTCTTACTCCTCTCCATTATCATTGCCTATGTTATTACTTAGCCCGGAGCATCATTTGCTTACCAATTATAGTGAGATCAACTACTTATTACTCATCTTGCTTCATTTATCCTCTTGTTTCCTTTCTACATGTGGCAATATTTATCCTATTTATATCTTCAAGCCATTTTCTGTACTGTTATCTGAGTCATCTTTAAAAATATAAGTTAAATACTTCTATGACCCCATTGTTTAAGCAAATTCCCAATAGATGTTCTAGAAAATGTCAAAGGGTTCTGTGACAAATACAATATATTATATTCTTAAGAGAATCACAGGGTATATTGGCTATAAAGAGCCCTTTCTAGTAGAGAAACCTGTTTAAATGTGATCAGTATCTTGGCCTGGATTCATGTGATTATGGACTATTTTAAATTCACCTATCAATATCAATTTTTTGTCAAAAATTGTTGTTCTGAAAACATACTTTAGGATATACTGACATAAATAAAGTTCAAACTTCATTATCATGAATGACTTTTATATTGCTGTGGTCTCATCTTCCATGGCTCCTTATTCCTAATATTCCATCAAAGATACAGCATTGCACAACACCATTGCACAACACCAGTGCACAGTTCATACTCATGTGCACTGTCACAGTTCTCCTGAACTTATCATCCTAATTGAGCTCTCTGTATTTTTGTGTATGCAGTACCATTTTTCCACACTTATTTTGATCCCATCATCAGACTAATAAATTTCCATTTGCCCTACAAGAGCGAAATTAGACATTATCTCCTCAGTACCAGTTTGAATATCATCTACACAGAGACAAAGCAGAAGAGGCATGATAACTCAAAGAGTATATGTAAAGTAAGATAAAAACCAACAACATTCCTCCTGTATGAGAAAGAAGAAAACTAAAAAGACAAAAAAAATCTTTCTGATGATCTTAATGAAACAGTTTGAGAAGAGTTACTGAATACTGCTAGATGACTATGGACCTTTATTCCCTACCCTCATACTCAGAGGACTTGAAACTCCATTCACCACCACAAACACACACGCTCACTTCTATATAGAGAAAAGCAGATGGAATAGATTGATAGTTTGGGATGAAATTTAAGAAAAGAAGGTAAAGGATCCTGGGGTAGGGGGCATTGAAGAAGTGTGATAAATGAGAAGGAAGCTTTTCTCAGAGGTCTTTCTCCTGATTCTCCTTGGAGGAGCTGGAGATCCTGCTGAAGGGAAAAAGGAAAGAACTTTGTTTACCATTCTCTGTATTTTATGTGTACTTGATTGTCTGATAGGAACAAATTTTCCACAGTTTCAAATGTTAAGGGGATAACAAAAGAGTTACAGTAGGAATAAAATAGCGCTACAGCTTGAAAAGAATGTAGAATTGAGGAAAATATTTTTCTAGCCCGAAGGAAGGAGACAGGAGGAAGCAACATGCTAAATGAACAAGAGAGAGGAAAGAATTAATGGATCAGAGTATCAGAGTAAGTATAAATTTGTGTGTATGTGGTGTGTGCATATGTGGTGTGTGTGTGTGTGTGTGTGTGTATGGTGTGTGTGTGATGCAACAAGGATGAAAGAGGGATTAGATCATGGTAATACAGTAATATTTTTATTTCACATTCAGTTCTTTGAGCAATAACTCGGTTTATAAACCACTAATGTTTGATACCCCTCTATACTTGTCCCATGCACTGATCCAAGAATGTTGCCACCTTCTAACTATAACATTATGTGGATCCCATTTGTCTGATATTTCCAATTTTTTTAAAAGCTTTTCTCTATGGCTGTGTGGACATTTAAATAGAAAACTTTCTTACAATTAAAAGGGCAAAGAAAAGAAATGTGTTTTTTATCTTACACATAGAAAACATGTTAATGTTCTCCATAGGCATAGAACTGATCATATCTGCTTTTGACTGTTCTTTTTTTATCTCAGTATACAGGCAACATGGAATAAATCTTAGAGGTTAGACTATGTAGGGAATACATATGGGAGCTTTGAGCAAAATAATCTGCAAGATATTTCTGTACTGTTTTCATAATTTAATGTTACTGAAGTCAGTCCTCAAGGAGGGGAAGAGTCACATATTTCTTCTTCATTTTGAAACAATCACAACATTATTTAATCTAGTAGAGAATTTTAACTTTCACAAAATCTTTAAGTAAGGAGTGGGATTTCTTCATGATCTATGAAATGAAGTTTGAATAGAAGTAATAGGAGGCCTCCTCAGTACATTGTCACTCAAGCATTCGGAAGTTTTATCCTGCCTGGAACATTCCTTACACATGATTCTTATTTCTTAGCTTCAAACTACACCTAGGAAGAATCTTTTGTTCTCAGTACTGCCAAAGCTCCCATCTTCCAGCAGTGACCTCAGTTTAGCACCTGCTCATAAGATGTGTTTGCACATTGTTGGTACGTTTTGGTGACATGTATGTTCCCATCAAGGAGACTGTCATAGAATTCAGGAGATGTTAACATTTTTCCATCTGTGTGTGAAAGTGACGTTTCCTGTTAATTTTGTTCTTTTGCTGAACTCTCCAAGCAAAAGCCTTCTGTGGGAGGCAGGATGATGTCATTATAGTCATAGCATAAATTTTTCAACCTTTAGAATGAGACATATTGTGGCATATATTTCACTACTTTTAAAAGCAGTGAAATAAAAACTTGGAGGATGATGATATCAATTTTATATTTTCAAGTGTGGGGGTTTCCAGAGTCTTGAGAATGACTCCAGGGCTAAAATTTCCTCTGGCACATGGATTTCTTCTGTTGCCTTGGGAGAAGCAAACCCATCCATGGAAGTCTGTGTTTATAAGGCCACAGACTTGGCTAGTTAATTTCAGAAGTATTGAGACTTTGTGCAGACAAAATAGTCTAGCAGTAGT
Organism: Nyctereutes procyonoides; assembly: GCF_905146905.1. Classification (NCBI taxonomy): domain Eukaryota; kingdom Metazoa; phylum Chordata; class Mammalia; order Carnivora; family Canidae; genus Nyctereutes; species Nyctereutes procyonoides. The sequence goes on from NW_026575145.1 coordinate 17,620,532, forward strand.
GATTTAAATATAAAAAGAAATCAAACTTCTGATTTTGGTTCTGACATGTAAAAGCTGGGAAGTTGTCACTCCCATTTTTACAACCAAAAAAATGTTGAGCAAACAAAATCAATGACTTTTCTTGGGCCTATCAGAGGACTGTGGTTGCAGAACAAACTGGCATGCTGAAATTCAGAAAGACAGACAAATGTGGAGTCACAGTCTCCATCTCCTTTCCTTAAGAAGAAACTATTAGAGTCATATTGTTGGAGATACATAAATGATAATTTTGATGAGTTGCTAGAGACTGAGTGTGGACTAGCTTGAGAGTGAGAAGTTTCTGGGGGCTATCGTCTTAAGAGGCCCCCTCACACTTATTTGGGTTCTCCCTTGAAGAGCCAAGAAAGATCCCCTCCTGGCTTTCAACAGAAGGGAGGTAGATCAGCCATTGTGAAATACTCAAAAATGTTGTCATAAGAAAGGGATACATACTTGTCACAGGAAAGATTTCACCAGAATGTTAGCCGTGTAAGGGAAGGGTATTCTCTCTACTCCAGCCTCCTGTGGCTTTCCAATAACACCTAAGGGTGGTGGGGGAGGGGGAGAGCGATAACTTGCGAAAGTTACATCCCAGCTGCCCAGGCCCACTAAAAAACAGAAATTCAATCATAATATTGTACAATGCTTCCTCTTCCTGACTCCCTTCTATTATATCAAAAGGGATCCAGTATAATAACAGTATTATAGATTAAGTTGCTGAAAGACAGATTATCTGAGGAAGAGTTTTTAAAGGAGCTAAAGACAATGAAGGAGGCAAAAACAAAGACATTAAAGTCATTTGAAGTCTCTGTCACAGTTACAGCAAACATTAAAAATAGCCCTACTCCTAGCCATATTAACATAAACCCTAACACTAAAGGCCTGTTTACCTCAGTTTCTATTACCTAGTACATCTTGTCCGGCTTTCAACAAGAAATTACAAAGCATGCTAAAAGTCAAGGGAAAAACACAATGTGAAGATAAAGCAAGCATCAGACCAGACTCACATATGACACAGGTGTTGGAATTATGACACAAGGAATTGAAAATAACCATGATTAATATGTTCAAGGTGCTAATGGAAAAAGTAGACAGAATACAGGAATGAATGGGTAAAGTAAGGAGAAGGATGGAAATTTCAGGAAAGACTCAGAAGAAAATGTTAAAAATCCCAAATCCCTATAATGAAAATGAAGGATGCCTTAGGAGGGCTCATCAGTAAACTTGGTACAGCTGAAAAAACAGTAATTGAATTTGAAGACAGATCACTATACACTTTCAAAAAAGAAGTGCAAAGGGAAAAAAAGAATTAAAAAAATAAACAGAGCATCCAGTAAGGGGGTTACAATTACAAAAAGTATAATGTACATGCAATTGGGATACCAAAAGGAGAAGGAAAGGGTGCAGAAGAAATATGTGAAGTAAAAACAGCATTCCAATGTTAATAACAGACATTAAAATATGGATCTAGGAAGCCCAGAAAATACAAGCCGGATAAATAACAAAAAAATCTAGGCATATCACAAACTGTAGAAAACCTACAGTTTTCTGACTAAGAGAAAGTGTTAAAAAAATGACCAGAATTTGAAGAACCCCTTATTGATAGAAGAAAATAAATTGCTGCACATATCCCTTCTAAAACTATGATAGCAAGAGGGTACTAAAGTAAAATATTTAAAGTGGAAAGAAAAAAAATGCAGTCAATAATCCTATATCCAACAAAATTATTTTTCAGAAGATAAGGAGAAATATAGACTTTCTCAGTCAAACAGTAATTGATGGAATTCAGCACTAATAGGCCCCTTAAAGGAATTTTTTTTAATTGTCTGGGGAAAGAGAAAATAATTATTGTCCAGAAATTCAGATCTATGTAAAGAAAGGAAGGACATTGAAGAAGGAATAGATGAAGGCATTTTGGTAAAATTTAAATATCTTATTTTTAATTAATCTAAAGATAAATGTTTTTACTCATAATAGTAACAATGTGCTGTATGATTATAGTCCATGGATAACTCCAATATCCTAAGGGACAGAAATAAGTCAGGAATACTGTTACAAGGGTACTTACTGCACTACATGTGAAGTGGTGTAATTTTGAGATGGACATGGATTAATTAAAAGTGTATATGGCAAACTCTAATGTAACTACTAAAAGATTTTTAAGATTTTTTTGATATGCTGAAGGAGGAAAAGCAATGGATTCATATAAATTGTTAAATTAAAACCAAAGAGTGCAAAAAAAGCAGGAGGAAAAGGAACAAAGAACAAATGTAATGAAAATAAAACAGAAATACGGTAGCTATTAATCCAACTATATCAAAATACATTTTATTTGTATTTATTTATTTTTTATTAAAGATTTTATTTATTTATTTATTCATGAGAGACACAGAGAGAGGGAAAGAGGCAGAGACAGGCAGAGGGAGAAGCAGACTCCATGTAGTGAGCCTGATGTGGGACTTGATCCCCCAACTCCAGGATCATGCCCTGGGCCAAAGGCAGACCCTAAACCGCTGAGTCACCCAGGGATCCCCTCAAAATACATTTTAAATATGAATGGCCTAAATATACAAATTAAAAGACAGAGATTATTTCATTTAAATAGAAGACAAAACCATATGATATCTAGAAGATCCACTTTGTGTATAAAGACTCAGCCTAAAAGTAAAGAGATGGAGCAATGTGTATTATGCTACTACTAATCAAAAGAAAGCAAGGTTAACTATACTAATTTCAGATATAGCTGACTTTAGAAAATTATTAGGGATTAAGATAGGCATTACATAATGATAAAGGGCCAATTCTCTAAGCAGACATAACAACTAACACACACATATGCACACACACACACACACACACACACACACACATGCTTCCCACAGCAAAAAAACATCAAAACATGTGATAGAAAAACCTCACGGAATCTCAAGGAGAAATAAAGAAATCCACTTCTCTAGTTGGAGATGTCAACACCCTTCTGTCTATAACTGATAGATCAAGCAAGCAGAAAATCAGTAAGGATATAGTTTGAACTGAATAGCATTATTAATCAACCTTAGCTAATTAACATTTATAGAATACTCTATCTATCCAAAACCAGCAGAATACATATTCTTCTCAAGGTTATCTGGAACATTCATAATGATAGGACATATGCTTGGACATAAAATATACCTTAACAAATTTTTAAAAAGTCATTCATGACATGTTGTCAGATCGCAGTGGAATTAAACTAGAAATCAATAACACTTAGTTAGAAAAAAATCCCAAATACTTGGAGGTCCACTTTGAAATAATAAATGGGTCAAAGAAGATTTCTCAAGAGATATTTTAAAATAATTTGGACTAAATTAAAATGAAAATACAACCACTCATAATTTATGGGATTCAGTGAAAACAGTACAGAGAGGGAAGTTTATAGCATTAAATACATTAATTTTGAAAAAATCTATAATCAACCATCTAAGTTTCCACCTTGGAAAACGAGAGAAAGAAGACCAATTTAAGCCTAAATCAAGTCAGAGAAAAGAAATAAAAAAAAAATCAGAGCAGAAATCAATGAAATCAAACTGAATGCTGGTTTTTTGAAATGATCAATAAAATTGACACATTTATAGACAAGTTAACCAAATAGAAATAGGAAATAAATTCATGGTATCAGGAAGGAAAGAAGGGTCATCACTACTGGTCCCAAGGATGTTAATAGAAAAATAAAAGAATATTATTAACAACTCTATGCCTCTATATTGATACAAAAAAAAATGGACCAATTCCTTAAAAGATACAAACTACCAAAACTTAAAAGGAAACTAATTTGAGCAACTTGTATCTATTAAATAAAATAATATTTACTAGACTTTCAAAAACCAAAGCACTGTCCCAGATGGTCACATTGATGAATTCTACCAAACATTTCAAGAAGAAACTATACCAATTCTCCATAATCTCTTTCAGAATATAAACGCAGAACACTTTCTAATGCATTTTTTGACACCAGCATTACCCTTATACCAAAGCCAACAAGTAAGGAAAGGAAAAAAAAATTACAAGGAAGGAAAATTATAAATCAATATCTCTCATAAATATAGTTCAAAAATCCTTCACAAAGTATTAGCAAATTGAATTCAACATCATTAATAGCACTTACAGACCAGGAGAAATATTTGCAAAACACATACCTGAAAAGAACTTGCATCCAAAATATACAAATAACTCTTAAAAACTCAACAAGTAAGAAAACCAACAACTGAATTAAAAAAAATGAAAACAAAAATCTCACCAAAAAGGTATATAGATTGAAAATAAGTATACAAAAATGATCAATATCATTTGTCATTAGAAAATCCCATATTAGAACAACAGTGAGATACTACTACATACCTCTTAGAATGAGTAAAATTTAAAGAAAAGAATTGATAATACCAAAGGTGATGAGGATTCAGAGCAACATTAGTAGTAAGATGGCAAAATGCTAGTCCCTTTGGAAGACAGTTGGAAAGTTTCTTATAATGCTAAACTTAGTCTTACCATATGATCATATCACAGGCAGTTATGCTTCTAGATATTTTCCAACTCTTTTGCAAACTTATCCCACAAAAAAGCCTATGAATGCTTTTAACAACTTTATTTGTCATCACCAAAACTTAGAAGCAACCAAGATGTCCTTCAACAGGTGAATAGTTTTATGTCCACACAATGAAATATTACTCCATGATAAAAATAAGCTATTGAGCCATAAGAAGACATAGATGAACTTTAAATGCTTATATTAAGTGAAAGAAGCCAGTTTGAATAGATTATATACTATATAATTCTAACTATGCGACATCTGGAAAAGGCCACCTACAGATGGTAGGAAGATCAGTAGTGGCAGGGAGGGAGAGATAGGAATTGAACAGGTGAAGCACAGAGGATTTATTAGGTGGTGAAACTATTCAGCATAATCTGCGATGATGGAATATAACATTATGCATATCAAAACCCAGGAACAATGCTGTACAAAGAGTAAAACAATGAATGCAAATTAAAGAAAAATCTAGGAGGCCCTGAGATCTCAGGATGGAATGAAGGAGGTGATAAAAAATATAACCTTGGGGCACCTGGGTGGTTCAGTCAGTTAATCATCTGCCTTTGGCTCAGGTCATGATCCCCAGAGTCCTGGGATTGAGCGCCACATCAGGCTCCCTGCTCAGTAGAGAACGTGCTTCTCCCTCTGCCCCTCCTCCTGCTCATACTCTCTCTCTCTCTCACTGTCTCTCAAATAAATAAATAAAATCATATATATATATATCCCTATTAGCAGTATATGAAACAATCTCCTGGAAGATGATGGGGAGAAAAGGTGCTGACTTACGTAACTTTGGAAATAAGTAGAATTTATAAGTCTAAAGGCAGAAGATCTGTACATTAGTACTGAACTATAGTTTGTAGCCCCCATAAGACTATGGGCAACACTTCTGATACTGCCATACATGTATATTAGAGTTGAATAATTAAGTTAATAGATAGTGTATTGTGGGAGTCAGCTTTCTTAGAGTTGGAGTAAGAATTTACAAATAAGCAAAGGAGAGAGAATAGGATGCTTAATGTGCTAATGGATAAAACAGTTGGAGACATTAATATGAACTTATATTTACCTTAACATAGATATAGTTATATATATATATATATATATATATATATATATATATACCTTATAGATATCTATATATACATGGATTATTGTGCACACAGATATTCCTTTGCTCTGTCAGCTGAGAGGGCCTAAAAGAAATGACACTCCATTTGCAAAGAGTTCACCTAGTGTCCAGATCTTGGTTTCTAATACCATTCTCCAGTAAGAGGAACCAGAGCTCTGCAGAGAAATGGTTGATTTTAGGCCTGAGACAAGAAATATACAAGATGAACCTGAACCATCTTATAGTACCAGAAAGTAGATAAGTGTTACACACCCCTACTCACACATACTCACCCCCTACACATACACACTAGATGTTAAAGGAGTATGTTAACGGACACAGAATCCAACTGAAAGAGCTCTCAATAACTTGGAATAGAATCATGAACAGAGAAATAAAAAAAAGTAGCATTAGACTTCATCCAAAGTATAAAATAAATCCTCATAAATCCATATTGATGTAGATAAGTGATTGAATACATAAACAAGTGAGAATAAAGATCCCTTATAGAAGAATTCCAAACAATTTGTGTAGATACTTTGCCCTCAAAGAAGTGAAACATAATTTCCCAGCCTTTATTTTTTTAAAAGATTTTATTTATTTATTCATGACAGACACAGAGAAAGAGAGAGAGAGGCAGAGACACAGGCAGAGGGACACAAGCAGGCTCCACGCAGGAAGCCTGATGTGGGACTTGACCCCAGGTCTCCAGGATCACGTCCCAGGCTGAAGGCAGGCGCTAAACCACTGACCAACCCAGGGATCCCAATTCCCCAGTCTTTAAATAAGCGCTGTGCATAATGACTCATGACTCCCTTCCCAAAAATACAGTATGGAAAGAGTTAAGTATAATTACTTGACAGTGGGGAAGCCTGAGAAACACTACCTCAACCAGATAATCAAGATCCACATCAACAGTGAGAAGTCACATTGATAGTATGTAGATTGGTATGATGTGAGGATAATGGTACTTCAACTCTATGATCTTCCTTCCTCAAAAAACATCTAACCCTTGTCTACTCATGAGAAATACATAAGACAATCCCTAATAGAGGAGCATTTCACAAAATACTTAATACTCCTCAAAACTGTCAAAATCATTAAAAAGGAGAACTCTGATAACTGCCAAAGCATAGCCTATGGAGGCCTGACAACTGAAATGCATTACAATATATTGGATGGGATTCAGGAAACATAAATGAAAATAGGACATTGAGTAAATACCAAGGAAGTCTAAATAAAATATGGACTTCAGTTAAAAATAGTATATCAATATTGGTTCATTACTTGTAACAAGTGTAGTATGTTAACATAAGATGCTAATAGTAGGGAAAACAATACAGAATTGTTTAGGGAAATCACTACTGTCTTCATGATTTTTTAATAATTCTGAAATGTACTAAATATAAAGTTTATTAACAAAATATGCTACTTAATTTACATGAAATAGAAAAAAAGCCTCCAAATATTTAATGCTAATGAAAATTTTACATCAGGGATGCCTGGGTGGCTCAGCGGTTGAGCATCAGCCCTCAGTTCATGGTGTGATCTCGGGTATGGAGATCGAGTCCTATATCCGGCTCCCTGTGAGGAGCCTGCTTATCCCTCTGTCTATGTTTCTGCCTCTCATGAATAAATAAACAAAATATTAAAAACACAAAAAAAACCCAAAAAATTTACATCAAGAAACAAGGAAGAAAATAAAACTAAATCATTCACCGGGATGAGTAAACAGTTTTAGAACTAATAGTCAAAATGGAGATGACAAAAACTTCCACATTTGTTCTTAATGTAGTAAGATAAACGAGAGAATAGACCATTCTTTCTAATCCTTCTATCTTTAATTTTACTCGACAATTTATATTTTTACCTTTAGCATCCTAAAATTCTTTGTTTTACATAATATTTCCCCTTATTATAAAATTAATGCATATTCATTGTAGACAATTTGGAAAGCATCAAAAAGTGTAGAGAAGAAAATAATACCTACAATTGCCTTACCCAGTTATAACAAGTTTTATAAATTTTAGTATTTTATTTTATTAAATTTCAGATATTATTTAAAATAAGTATTTCTGTAGTAATATGCTACAGAAGTAATATGCTAATAAGTATTTATGTAGTGATATTACTGAGTAATTTGCAGAGTTTTTTGTTTTGTTTTTTAAGTGATTCATTTCTGCTTTTCAATATGTTGGCATGGAACTTAAGAAAAACAGGTTTTTGTTTTTTTGGTTTTTTTTCGTTTGTTTTTGAAGTTGAATTCTTTTTTCTCAATTTTATTTTATTTTACTTCAATTTAGTTAAAATTCAGTGTATTATTACTTTTAAGGGTAGAATTTAGTGATTCATCAGTTGCATATAACACCACATTATATCATGTGCCCTCTTTAATGTCCATCACCCAGTTATGCTATGCCACCACCCACCTCCCCTCCAGCAACCCTGAGTTTGTTTCCTTTTTTTACATATATATACATTTATTTTTTATTGGTGTTCAATTTGCCAGCATATAGAATAACACCCAGTGCTCATCCCTTCAAGTGCCCATCTCAGTGCCCATCACCCAGTCACTCCCACCCCCTGCCCACCTCCCCGCCCACCACCCCTTGTTCATTTCCCAGAGTCAGGAAAAACAGATTTTAGTGTTTTTTAAAAAGTTCTTCTTCAAGGACTGTTCTAGTTCTCTCTTCACTGTCACTAAAGTAATGCTGAACAAAAATCCTTCATGATGTGATTAATGAAAAATTTGTGTAGTTCTCTAAACTTAGGAGGTATATTACATTTGCCTTTGTGACTGTATTGGATATTAGGTTGGGATTGTGAATCATATTTAAAACATTACTGAAAAAAATAAAATAAAATAAAACATTACTGAATCCACCTACATAATTTTGCCCATAATGTATTCTAGAGGTTGAATATATGGTATTACTGGGTAAATATTTTGAGGATATGTAAATAACTTTACATATAATTATATTAGTGAGACGACATCACATAAATTATGCTTATAGAATGACATTTTGCCTGCATGCACTTGCTAGTCAAAATAAGTCAACCAAGTTTTAAAACTATCCAAACTGATTGACATCTTAGACGCAGAATCAATTTGAAAATCCTTTTCACTTTGAGAGAATTATTCATTTAACAAATATTTGCAAACTTATTGTATGCCAGGCTCTGAAACAACAATGAACCGAGAAGAAAAAGTTCCTAGCTTCATAGAACTTTAGTGGTGGAAATTATCAGAATAGGAATTTTAAAAATGCATCTCATTAAATGCTAAAGTTTTTTTTTATTTTTTAAAGATTTTATTTATTTAGTCATAGACACACAGAGACAGAGGCAGAGACACAGGCAGAGGGAGAAGCAGGCTCCACACAGGGAGCCCGACGTGGGACTCGATTCTGGGTATCCAGGATCACACCCCAGGCTGCAGGAGGCGCCAAACCGCTGCGCCACTGGGGCTGCCCAATGCTAAAGGTTTTAATGAAAAAGTAGACAATATGTAAGAACAGATGGATAATGTGAGCAGAGAGATGAAATATTTAAGAACGAATTAAAAAGAAATCTTAGGTATCAAAAACAGAGTAACAGAAATACATAATGCCTTGGTGGGTTTCTACAGTAGACTTGACACAGCTGAGGAAAGTATCTCGAGCTTCAGGATATGACAATAGAAACTTTCAAAACTGAAAAGCAAAGAGAAAAAGACTGATAAAAAGCAATATCCAAGAACTGTGGGACAACAATAAAAGATGTAACAGATACATAATGCCAATACCATTTAAAGCATTTCTGACTGAGAATTTACCCAAATTATTGTCAGATGCTATACCACAGATGCAGGAAGCACAGAGAATAAGAAGCAAGATAAATTTTAAAATCCTATATGTAGGTATATCATATTCAACTTCAGAAAAAATCAAAGATAAAGAAAACATCCTGAAAGAAGCCAGAGGGGCAAAAAAAAACACATTGCCCATAGGGGAACATAGATAAGAATTATATCATTCTTCTCAGAAACCACTCAGGCAAGAAGATAGTGAAGTGAAATATTTAGTGTTAAGAGAAAATAAGCTACTGCCTTAGGCCTCTGTGACCTGTGAAATTATCCTTCAAAAGTGAGGGAAAAATAAAGACTTCCTTAGATAAACAATAATTGAGAGAATAAGTAGAATAATACTTTGGGGAGGTTAAATAATTGTCTACGTAGGAAATCCAAAAGAATTGACAAAAAAAAAAAACTCCTGAAACTAATGACAGATTATAACATGTTTGTAAGATTCAAGGTTAAATGTCACTTGCTTTCCAGAAACAGACCCCTACATACAGAGAACAAACTGATGGTTGCCAGAGGGGAAGGAGAGAGAGGCAAAATGGATGATGGGAAGTAGGAGATAAAAGCTTCCACTTATGGAATGAGTAAGTCATGCGGATAAAAGCTATGGCATAAAGAATATAGTCAATGGTATTATAATGATGTTGTTTGGTGACAGATGGTAGCTACACTTGTGGTGAGCATAGCATAATATATAGGCTTGTCACATCACCATGTTACATACCTGCAACTAATGTAACATTGCATATCATCCTTCAATAAAAAGAAAATTGTTTTTCCATATACCAGCAATGAGCAAGTAGAATTTGAAATTAAAAACAGTATTATTTACATTAATACCACAAAAAATGAAATACTTAGGTATAAATCTGACAAAACATGTACAAGATCTATGTGAGGAAAGCCTTAAGACTCTGATGAACAGAATCAACTGAATAAATGAAGAGATATTCTATGTTTATGTATTAGGAAGACCCACTGGTGTCAAAATGTAAGTTCTTCCCAATTAATCTGTAGATCCATTACAACTCCAATCAAAATCCCCCTAGGTTGTGGATATGAACAAACTGATTCTAAAGTTTATATGGAGATTCAAATGACCCATAATATCCAACTGAATATTGAAGATGTAGAAAATCAGAGAAGCGACATTGCCTGACTTATGACTTACTTTATTTTTTTTTCTTATGACTTACTTTAAAGCCATAGTATACGATAGGGTATTGGTGAAAGAATAGACAAGTGGATCATAGAAATAGAACAGAGACTCAAAATCAGACCCACATAAATATAGTTAACTGATCTTTGACAAAAGGAGCAAAGACAATACCATGGGGAAAAGGCGCTCTTTGAGCAAATGGTGCTGAAACAAGTGGATATCCAAATGCAAAAAAATAAATCTAGACATAGAGCTTATACTCTTCATAAACATTAACTTTAAATGCTTCACAAACCTAAATGTAAAATGCAAAATTATAAAACTCCTAGAATATATAATAGAGAAAACCTAGGTAACTGTGGAAATGGCAGTGACTTTTTGATCTAACACAAAAGGCGTGATCCATGAAAAAAAAAACCAATTGATTTGCTGGACTTTATTAAAATTAAAAACCTCTCCTGTGGAAAAGACAATGTCAAGAGAATGAGAAGATAAGCCAAAGACTGGGAGAAATTGTTTATAGGAGAAACGTCTGATAATGGGCTTTTATCCAAAATATACAAAAAAACCCTTAAAACTCAGCAATAAGAAAATAACTTGATTAAAATATGGGCAAAAGACTTGAACAAACTTTGACTAGAGAAGATACACAGAAAGCAAGTAAGTATATGAAGAGAGGTTCAACATTGTATGTCTTTAGGTAACTGAAAATCAAAACAATGAGCTACCACTACACATCTATTAGTATGGCCAAGATCATTGGACATTGGACATTAGACATTGGACATACTGAAGCCTAGCAAGTATGGAGAGTAACTGGAATTCTCATTTATTGCTGGAGTGAATACAAAGTGTTAAAACCACTTTGTTAGACAGTTTGGCAATTTCTTACTAAAGATGCTCATATACTATATTATCCAGCAACTCTACTTCTTAGTGTTTACTTATACTAATGAAAACATATCCACATAAAACCTGCATGTGGATGTTTATAGCAGCTTTATTCATATTGCTGAAACTTAGAAGTAACTACAATGCCCCTCAGTAGGAGAATTGGTAAACTGTGATACATATACAGAATGGAATATCATTCGATGCTAAAAAGAAATGAACTGTCAAGCCACTGAAAGACACAGAGGAAATCTAAATACATATTCCTAAGTGAAAAAAAAAAGTCAGTCAGAGAAGGCTACATGCTGTATGACTCTAACTACATGTCATTCTGGAAAAAGCAAAACTCTGTAGACAGTACAAAGATCAGCGATTGGCAGGAATTGGAGAGGAAGAAGAGATAAATAAGGAAAGCACAAAGGATATTTGGGGCAATGAGATTATTCGATATGATACTATCATGGTAGATACATTTCATTATATATTTGTCAAAACTCCTATGGCGTACAACACCAGGAGTCATCCTTAACATAAACAATAGACTGTAGGTGATAATGTGTCAATGTAAGTTCATCAAACACAGATAACAAATGCACCACTATGGTGTGGGATGTGAATAGTGAGGGAGATTATACACTTGTGAGAATAGGGAAGTATACAGGTACTCCCTACTTTTTTTTTTCTAAGAACAAAAAACAGCTCTAAAAATTTATAATTTAAAAAAATGAAATGGTGTGACTGAATTTTCTAATGAAATATTCTGGTGGAAAAAAGTCAAAAATACCTAATTTTTCAGAACTCTAAGTATGTATTTCCATGAAACACAAATCTATAAAATATAGAGATAAAACATATAATTTATTTTCTTTTTTTAATAAATTAATTTTTATTGGTGTTCAGTTTACCAACATACAGAATAACACCCAGTGCTCATCCCGTCAAGTGTCCCCCTCAGTGCCCGTCACCCATTCACCCCCATCCCCTGCCCTCCTCCCCTTCCACCACCCCTAGTTCATTTCCCAGAGTTAGGAGTCTTTATGCTCTGTCTCCCTTTCTGATATTTCCCACACATTTCTTTTCCCTTCCTTTATATTCCCTTTCACTATTATTTATATTCCCCAAATGAATGAAACCATATAATGTTTGTCCTTCTCCGATTAACTCATTTAACTCAGCATAATACCCTCCAGTTCCACCACGTTGAAGCAAATGGTGGGTATTTATAGTTTCTAATGGCTGAGTAATATTCCATTGTATACATAAACCACATCTTCTTTATCCATCATCTTTCGATGGACACCGAGGCTCCTTCCACAATTTGGCTATTGTGGACATGGCTGCTAGAAACATCGGGTGCAGGTGTCCCAGTGTTTCATTGCATCTGTATCTTTGGGGTAAATTCCCAGCAATGCAATTAGCTGGGTCATAGGGCAGGTCTATTTTTAACTCTTTGAGGAACCTCCACACAGTTTTCCAGAGTGGCTGCACCAGTTCACATTCCCACCAACAGTGCAAGAGGGTTCCCCTTTCTCCGCATCCTCTCCAACACTTGTGGTTTCCTGCCTTGTTAATTTTCCCCATTCTCACTGGTGTGAGGTGGTATCTCATTGTGGTTTTGATTTGTATTTCCCTGATGGCAAGTGATGCAGAGCATTTTCTCATGTGCTTTTTGGCCATGTCTATGTCTTCCTCTGAGATTTCTGTTCATATATTTTGCCCATTTCATGATTGGATTGTTTCTTTGCTGTTGAGTTTAATAAGTTCTTTATAGATCTTGGATACTAGCCCTTTATCTGATATGCCATTTGCAAATATCTTCTCCCATTCTGTAGGTTGTCTTTGAGTTTTGTGGACTGTTTCATTTGCTGTGCAAAAGCTTCTTATCTTGATGAAATCCCAATAGTTCATTTTTGCTTTTGTTTCTCTTGCCTTCGTGGATGTATCTTGCAAGAAGTTACTGTGGCCAAGTTCAAAAAGGGCGTTGCCTGTGTTCTCCTCTAGGATTTTGATGGAATCTGTCTCACATTTAGATCTTTCATCCATTTTGAGTTTATCTTTGTGTATGGTGCAAGAGAGTGGTCTAGTTTCATTCTTCTGCATGTGGATGTCCAATTTTCCCAGCACCATTTATAGAAGAGACTGTCTTTTTTCCAGTGGATAGTCTTTCCTCCTTTGTTGAATATTCATTGACCATAAAGTTGAGGGTCCACTTCTGGATTCTCTCTTCTGTTCCAATGATCTATGTGTCTGGTTTTGTGCCAGGACCACACTGTCTTGATGACCACAGCTTTGTAGTACAATCTGAAATCTGGCATTGTGATGCCCCCAAGTATGGTTTTCTTTTTTAATATTTCCCTGGCCTTTCAAGGTCTTTTCTGATTCCACACAAATCTTAAAATAATTTGTTCCAACTCCCTGAGGAAAGTCCATGGTATTTTGATAGGAATTGCATTAAGTGTGTAAATTGCCCTGGGTAACATTGACATTTTCACAATATTAATTCTGCCAATCCATGAGCATGAATATTTTGTGTCTTCCTCGATTTCTTTCAGAAGTGTTCTGTAGTTTTTAGGGTATAGATACTTTACCTCTTTGGTTAGGTTTATTCCTAGGTATCTTATGCTTTTGGGTGCAATTGTAAATGGGATTGACTCGTTAATTTCTCTTTCTTCAGTCTCATTGTTAGTTTATAGAAATGCCACTGACTTCTGGGCATTGATTTTGTATCCTGCCACACTGCCAAATTGCTGTATGAGTTCTAGCAATCTTGGGGTGGAGGCTTTTGGGTTTTCTATGTAGAGTATCATGTCATCGGCGAAGAGGGAGAGTTTGACTTCTTCTTTGCCAATTTGAATGCCTTTTATCTCTTTTTGTTGTCTGATTGCTGAGGCGAGGACTTCCAGTACTATGTTGAATAGCAGTAGTGAGAGTGGACATCCCTGTCTTGTTCCTGATCTTAGGGGAAAGGCTCCCAGTGCTTCCCCATTGAGAATGATATTTGCTGTGGGCTTTTTGTACATGGCTTTTAAGATGTTGAGGAATGTTCCCTCTATCCCTACACTCTGAAGAGTATTGATCAGGAATGGATGCTATATTTTGTCAAATGCTTTCTCTGTATCTATTGAGAGGATCATATGGTTCTTATTTTTTCTCTTGCTGATATGATGAATCACATTGATTGTTTTACGAGTGTTGAACCAGCCTTGCATCCCGGGGATAAATCCTACTTGGTCATGTACCCATCTATTTGCTGTCTACAAGAGACTCATTTTAGACATAAGGACACCTACAGCCTGAAAATAAAAGGTTGGAGAACCACGTACCATTCAAATGGTCCTCAAAAAAAAGCAGAGGTAGCCATCCTTATATCAGATAAACTAAAGTTTATCCCGAAGACTGTAGTGAGAGATGAAGAGGAACACTATATCATACTTAAAAGATCTATCCAAGAAGAGAACTTAACAATCATCAATATATATGCCCCGAATGTGGGAGCTGCCAAATATATCAATCAATTAATAACCAAAGTTAAGACATACTTAGATAATAATACACTTATACTTGGTGACTTCAATGTAGTGCTTTCTACATTCGATAGGTCTTCTATGCACAACATCTCCAAAGAAACGAGAGCTTTAAATGATACACTGGACCAGATGGATTTCACAGATATCTACAGAACTTTACATCCAAATGCAACTTAATACACATTCTTCTCAAGTGCACATGGAACTTTCTCCAGAATATACCACATACTGGGTCACAAATCAGGTCTTAACCAATACCAAAAGATTGGGATCATCCCCTGCATATTCTCAGACCATAATTCCTTGAAATTAGAACTAAATCGCAAGAAGAAGTTTGGAAGGATTTCAAACACATTGAGGTTAAGGACCATCCTGCTAAAAGATGAAAGGGTCAATCAGGAAATTAAGGAAGAATTAAAAAGATTCATGGAAATTAATGAGACTGAAGATACAACCATTCAAAATCTTTGGGATGCAGCAAAAGCAGTCCTGAGGGAGAAATACATCGCAATATAAACATCCATCCAAAAACCGGAAAGAACTCAAATACAAAAGTTAACCTTACACCTAAAGGAGCTAGAGAAAAAACAGCAAATAGATCCTACACCCAGCAGAAGAGAGTTAATAAAGATTTGAGCAGAACTCAATGAAATCGAGACCAGAAGAACTGTGGAACAGATCAACAAAACCAGGAATTGGTTTTTTGAAAGAATTAATAAGATAGATAAACCATTAGCCAGCCTTATTAAAAAGACGAGAGAGAAGACTCAAATTAATAAAATCATGAATGAGAAAGGAGAGATCACTACCAACACCAAGGAAATACAAACGATTTTAAAAATATATTATGAGCAGCTCTACGCCAATAAATTAGGCAATCTAGGAGAAATGGACGCATTTCTGGAAAAACACAAACTACCAAAACTGGAACTGGAAGAAATAGAAAACCTAAACAGGCCAATAACCAGGGAGGAAATTGAAGCAGTCATCAAAAACCTCCCAAGACACAAGAGTCCAGGGCCAGATGGCTTCCCAGGGGAATTCTATCAAACGTTTAAGGAAGAAACCATACCTATTCTACTAAAGCTGTTTGGAAAGATAGAAAGAGATGGAGTACTTCCAAATTCATTCTATGAGGCCAGCATCACCTTAATTCCAAAACCAGACAAAGACCCCACCAAAAAGGAGAATTACAGACCAATATCCCTGATGAACATGGATGCAAAAATTCTCAACAAGATACTAGCCAATAGGATCCAACAATGCATTAGGAAATTTTTCTTTTTTTAAAGACAAGCCTCGTGAATGTTGGTGGGAAATTGGATGAATTTAAAAAACATCGGAGGGACACGTGTTACAAAGTTTGTGACGTAAGGTTCAGACTGAAAATAATTGGCTGCAGATTATACTATAGTCTGACTCCGTGGAATCAAAGTATATGATGAGGCGCTATTATTTTTCAGGTTTATAACCTTTCTGAGCTGAGGAACTGTATGTGAGAGCAGAGCATCCGGAAAGCTATGAAGAAATGTTTCTTCCATTTAAAAGAAAACAAAGTAGAAGGTAAATAATTATTGACAGTTTCTACTGGGAGCTTTAAGCAGTTTCTTTTTCTCTACCGTTTTTTTTCCTTCCTATATAGTCACTCACAGTTCTGTTATTTTCTTCTTACGCAGGGCTAATGGGCGGATGACATAAAGTGTAAAGTGCTAAGGTGATAGAATTATCAGAGTAGATACTGTCATTAGCTATGTGTATTCATACTCATAGATTAGTACACAAACCACTTTCTTCAGATCTCACCATCTAGAGCTATGTAGAAAATGCTTAAATTCAGGCAGCCCTGGTGGCACAGCGGTTTAGTGCTGCCTGCAGCCCAGGGTGTGATCCTGGAGACCCTGGATCGAGACCCACGTCGGGCTCCCTGCATGGAGCCTGCTTCTGTCTCTACCTGTGTCTCTGCCTCTCTCTCTCTGCATCTCTATGGAAGAATAAATTTAAGAAAAAAAGAAAATGCTTAAATTCATTCACTTAGTCATCCATTTAATGATTATTTATTGAGCACTTATTATGTGCAAGGTGCTACTACTCTGGGATATAGTCCTAAGCATAAGAAGAATCACTTTGCCCTTATGGAACTTACTGTTGACTGGAAGAGATGGACATTAACCAAATAATCACATATAATGTCAAGGGCTAGGGTGAGGCAGTGCATAAGAGTGTACATAGAAACTCAGCTTTGGGAAGTCAGAGAAAAACTGTCCCTAAAGAAGCAAAAATTAAGCTGAAGTCAAAGAATAAATAGCAGTTATCTGGTGGAAGAGGGCAAAAAGAGCAGTCCAGGTAAAAAATATTTAGTTAAACATATTGACAAAGACAGGGCTTAATATGAGTTTACTATCAACATGTAACAGTAAATAATAGAATAATTACTTACACAAAAGATACAACTGACTTTTCATTAAGCATTTTTTTCAAACTCTAAAAGTATTAAATTGGCTCTGTTATGGAGATGAGATCATGAGTGGGTCTTTTTTCTTTTATTTCCTATTTTTCTAAATATAGTTGAAATTATCTCATATAATGGGAATATTTTATGAAAAAACAAACAAAATAATTGCATTACCTCTATTGTATTTTATTAAATAGCTTGTATCCTTGCTTCTTTATTAAAAATATTTAGCATATAATGCTTTATTTCAATTAATGTATACTGAATTTTCTCAAAGATACTACATTCTTTTAAATGTCTCTGTTTATAACCTAGGCCATTTTGGCCCAGAGGACAGCCTTATAAGGGGAAGGGGTGCTGTACCCCAAGATGGACCTTAAGACCAGTCAGAATGCTCATTATCAGTCCAATTATCCCCTGATAATTGGCCTGCCTGTGGGAATAATAGGCTGGGATGATTTAATTCAGTGCTGATATATTTATATTTATAGCATCCTACACACTGCATTCTAAACTTCTTAACTTTTCCCTAAATAATGGAAGAATCTGATTCTAGCTGTTAGAATACTTTATTTGCTCAATATTTAACTTCCTTTAGACACTGAAGAACCACTCTACTGAGACCCAGGGAATGTTTCTTGTTTGTACTAAACTTTGCAGTGTTGGCAATAAATCTTACATAATGTCCAGCTTTCTTATTTTGTCCCTTTACAACATTCTCCAAAAAGACAAATCTCCCTTGGACTCTGTGAAATTTCGTCATAGGATAACACTCTTAGAATGGAGTCACTTGGCTTGTAAATGCTTACCAGCATTTCAACACTTCTAGGTGACTGGCTGATGTCCAAATGAGTCTAGGAAATAGCCAAGAAGAGGAATTGTGATGGAATTTTACAGAGGATAGGGTATTTGCTTTTGTGTGTTTCTTGAAATAATTAGGTTGAATTAGGTTACACTCATGGTATAGTGTTTTAAAGTTTCCAAGTTGAGATTCCAGTATCCTTACTTTTTTGTATCTTGTGCTCCTGAAATATGTTAGCAGGTGGAGATGTTTGCATCCTCTAGATCTGTTTTTTTTTTAGATGCATAAATTTATCTGTTTAATAAATAGTTCATACACTGGCCAGAAACCAAGTGGACAAACTGTACTCACTAACCCTTTAATACTTGGCTCTTTTGTATAATGACCCAGCCCATTATTAGATAATGAAAGAGTGTATGAGAAAGTGGGAGATTATTTATGATGGAAACAAAATGAAACTAATGGGACAAGATTTGAAAGCTGTGATGCATGAAAGGTGCTATGCAGGCAGCTTTGGCACCATGACAAGCAGAGAGAAAGGCTCAGTGGGAAGCAGCAGTGTGAACATGACTATGAAAAAGAAAGAATGGATTTCCTGAATGAATCCTTGCCATCTGGTGTTTGTTTAATACACAATGAAGGTCAAATGGCTACTGATCCTTTTTTCTATAGTCCAGTGACTACAAGAATGAGAGGAATCAATGAGTTTATCGATATGTCTGGAAATGACTCACCATATGATCTGATTGAGTCAATAAAACTGAAGTAACTTGTCATTAGTCTTTCAAGTGTGGTTTGGATCTATGACTACAATTCTGTATTTCTTCTCTCTTTTTCTTTTCTTTTTTTTTAGCCAATTTTCTGAATTAAACGAGATCGGTACTTTTTTCAAGATTAATGTTTTGAAGCATTTAATTTTATAGGTAGGTAAGATTAATAGGAAGGGTCAGGAAAAAGTCTCTGATAAAGATGAATGTGTCTCCTATTTTCAAACGATCTGGTAAACATTTGTTTCTGTTGATTAGTGGTGTGGATTAAAGGATTTTTTTTTTCACTTTGCCTTTTCTGTGTATGAGATTGATTACACACCTATTTTATGTAACTATTCCTAGGGGACATATTAACTTTTGGTGAAATATGTTTTTTAACATTATATGTAAACAGCATACGCTTTGGGAAAGTCATATGTAAGTCCAACAGATTATTTTATGTAACATTCTCTTTCCCACAGGTTGTTTCAGGAATGTACTTCCACAGTATGATCCTGGAACCCTTACCCTCTACTACTAAAGATTCAGGGTTTTCTATTGAGTTCCTTTCGAAAGACTAAAATAAAAGATATTTTTCTCACATTAATATTTCTCAGCTGCCATGAAAACAGGGATAGGAGAAGCCAAAAATAGAGGAGCCAGCTGTGGGAGGCTACTTTTTTCTTTTTTTTTTTTTTCTTTCAGGACAACTCAGAAAAGTCTTTCAAATTCATTCCGTAAAGAGTGTGTTAAAACAAATACTGTTTCACGTGCTTGAATGCTATACTTTAGAAGCTGATATACACTCAACTATGACACGGTGAATGTTATCTGACTGTAGTAGTAGTAGAATTGGTAAGTTTGTCTCTCTGGTGGATCTGTTTATTATTCTTTATCTCCTGTTTTTTGAAAAGACTCTTTACTGAAACTAGTTAATTAAGGGTGAGGCAATTATGAAAAAAATACTGTTCTTTCTCAAGTAGACTCAATGTGTTTGATTCTAGATGCCACAAATTTTGTTGGTGTTTTGAGTTTGTTCCCCTGAGTATCAAAGTATTATATGTGAATGGAAAAGCAAAGAATCACCCATCATTCCAGTATGCAAAGTCACCATATTTAAAATATTCATTTCTTGGGTGGGGGTGACTGGGTGTCAGGCACTGAGGGGGGCACTTGATGGGATGAGCACTGGGTGTTATGCTATATGTTGGCAAATTGAACTTCAATAAAAAAATTAAAAATCAAAAAAAAATAAAATATTCTCTTCTTTATTTTTCTATTTTTTTCTTTCTTTAACTGAGCTAGTACGGTAAAAGTAACTTTATAATGTGATTTTTTTTGTTATTTTTGCTTAATATTTTATCTGTTTTTTTTATATTTTATTTTATTTTATTTTTTGGGCCATGAAGCTTTGTCTGCAACTCTCATGCCTAGGTAAACTTCTTAACTTCTTACTCCCTTCCACTGCTCTGTGATACTATAGTCTAACATAGTACTTTTAGTATTGTGTTCATATTTTTTTTAATTTATCAGTTGTAAAAGCTTAGAAAACAAGAACCTACATTTTATGTCTTTCGCAATATTAAAAAAATGAGAGTTTTGATTAAAAAGCAGAAGATACGTCATCGTTAGAACTGCATTTGTACTGGGGATATTAAGACAGAGGACTGATACAACAGAAATCATGTGTTTCTTGTATTTAGTAAAAACTTGAATTCTATAACATGATGTTGCTTAAAACCTCAAGATGCTAATATTCTATTTGATTGACAAATAAACTGCTTAATGGCTGGGTATGCCTTGCCCTCGAGTGTAAAGTCAGTGAATTAGTGTGGTTCATTCCTGGGTAAACAATGATACTAGCTTTTATGACCAACTGGCCTTCATTGTTTTAGACTAGCATTATTTATTTATTTATTTATTTTTACTAGCATCATTTATATATATATATTTTTCCAGCTTTATTGGGATATTATTGGCATATAACACATGTTACTGTAAGTTGTAATATAATGATTTCATATGCATGTATATTATAAAATGTTTACCACAGTAAGGTTAGTTAACACATCCATGGCCTTACATGGTTACCACTTTTATTTTTTATTTATTTATTTTTAAGATTTTTATTTATTTATTCTTGAGAGACACACAGAGAGAAAGGCAGAGATATAGGTAGAGGGAGAAGCAGGCTCCTTGAGGGGGGCCTGATGTGGGACTCAATCCCAGGACCTCAAGATCACAACCTAAGCCAAAAGCAGGCAGACGCCTAGACACTGAGCCACCCAGGTGCCCCATAATTACCACTTTTAAATGAATATGCAGTGGTAACTTTTAAGATGAACTCTCTTAGCAATTTTCAGGTACATAATACAGCATTTTGGATATAGTTCCCATGCTGTAATTTGATTCCAGAACTTAATCTTATGGCTGGAAATGTGTATCTCTTTAGCAACATCTCCCTATTTCCCCCACACTCTGGCAACCACATTCTACTCTGTTTCTATGAGTTGGGCTTTGTTAGATTCCACATGAAAGTGAGAACATACACTATTTATCTTTCTCTGTCTGACTTATTTTACTTACCATAATGCCCTGCAGGTCCATGAATGTTGTCACAGAAAGCAGGCTTTCCTTCTTTTTTATGAAATTGACCACCATTTAAAGGCCTTGGAGGTCTTTTGGTAGCAAATGCCAGTAAGGTAGGTTGACAGGTCGACAGTGCTGTGGATGCTCTACTTATACTCTTAGATGACTTAGAAGATAACTGGATTCAGTTGGGGCTTGCAAATCCCAAGACTATAGAAATGACTTTCAGGTTAATTGCTTTGGATTTTCTCAATGTGAAAGGTGCAATAGAAATGTCAAAATGTGAGTACTGTTATTATATTCTCTGTTATCAACCAATAGCTTTACCTCTTATAACTCATTTATTCAAAAGTTGCCATAAAACTAAGAAGCGGTTCTATATTCAAACTTTGACTAAAGGAAAAGTAAATTTGGGATTTATTCAGCATAAATAAACTTCATCATATATCATTTTTTTCAAATCCATGAATTTTAACTGTATGGCTATTTTGCCTGCTGTTCTTTTTTGAAACAAAAAATATGTGGGTACATATTGTTTTAACAGACGGATGTTGGGATTATGCAAATACCTAGTAATTTTAACTATAGGAACTCTTTATTATGTCTCTGCTGTGCTTGCTTGTCATTTTCTAGGATGTGATTCATTAGATTAAAAATATGGTTCTTCATCTATTTTCTACGTCTCCTTTTCCTTTGGATAATAAAGATTGACATTAAAAAATATGACTTCCCAAAGACATAACCTAATACCAAACATATTAGTGAAAATATTTGCTTGAGTCCCTGAAATCTAGAAATTCTCTATGAGCTACAAATTCTATAATCTTACCAAAGATGCTGTTTTCTCAGAATTGGTTTCCCATCTTCTTCCATTGTTCTAGGATCTAGAATAAACTAAAAACATAGAAGTTCATAGTTTCCCATGAACACCAAGTACAAGAGAGAGATAGTTGATTTTTACTTATGAGACTGAACTTTATCAAAATTGACACCTGTTCACTTAAGTCCGCCCTGAAGAAATTCATATCTGGAATATGGGTTACTACTTTGTCATACTGAAAAGCCACAAAGCTTGTCAATTTTGTTTCAGAGTACCATTGGGGTTGCCTCTAGCCTTATGCCTCCCTGTGAGAATATTTTGTTTAGGGTTACTTTCTCTCAAAAAGTGTTTATACAAGGTACATAAGAAATATACTCCTTAGATTATTATGTTATTGGTGGTATTATTATTAATTATTATTATTATTATTATTATTTTGCTCCTGGGTTAGCCCCCCAAAACTGAAAGTTTCTGGAGGAAATTATCAGTAACTAAGTTTGAGGACTTTCCCTTTTGGTTATGTGCAATCTGACTTTCTTTGGTTACTGAGGATTCTGTGGTGGGAAAGAGCAAGACTGCAGGCATGGTTGATTAGAACCAGGTTGGTGAATGCTATACATGTAATGTGGACAAAGTCAAATATCAACCCGGCACTTCTACACTGAGTAAATCTGAACTCTTTTTCTCACCTGGAAATTGTCAGACTTACCTAATCTAACATCTATTAAGTCTTAATCTATTTCTTTTGCTTTTTTTAGGACTGAGAAATGAATAGGAAACTCAGTGGGTTGGAGAGTACTTAAATGCCGTGGGCCTTTAAGGAAATTCTACTGAAATCAATATAACTAAGGTAAAAAAAAAAAACCTCCATTTTAAAAATGTCTGTTTTTCAAAATTTAATATTTGGCACCTCTTTCTTTTAAAATTTGTTTTCAAGTTTTTATTTACTTTCCTGTTAGTTAACATGCAGTGGAACATTAGTTTCAGGTGTAGAATCTAGTGATTCATCACTTACATAACGATACCCAATGATCATCCCCAACCGGTAGATTTGACACATCTTAAATAATTACTTAATTTTCAAAAATTCTTATAAAAAAGCTCTCCCAGGTAAACTATACATAGTTTAAATATCTGAGTTACCATCCCAGGCTCCTCTGTGCTATGGAGTATATGGGAATGCGATTATGGGAATGAGATTATGGGAATGCGATAACCTAAGAAGGATGCACTTTTCAGGTTTTTTTTGCTCTGAAATTCCATCTTTCTTTTTCTATGAGTTGCATTGACTTAACGTTAATTTATTGTGTACTTTTGAAAGAAAATATTAAAAATCAACTGTCTCAAATGCCAAGAAATGTGTGTGCATGGATATCGTGTTTTCTAATAATTTTCTAGGTAGTTATTTGAGAACCTAGTGAGTAATATATCTCTCCTAAAAATCGTTTGGCTCAGCTTTTGAGCAGAATCTCCTAAAGGCTTTGTGAGAGGGGTGGGTGAGTCTCATTTTAGTCTGAGATTGAAATGAAGGATATTTTACTCTGGAAAAAAAAGTACATGTAGATCTTTTTGGCCTGGTGTTTATTCAGCTAGGGTCCCACCTAATGGGCAATCAACAAAACAAGCAGAGGGAAATTCTAACAGCACAAAAGCTTTGAGTAGGAAGATGGTCAGAGAGGATCAGATAATTAACCTCAAGAAGTTGGGTTCAGTGCCTTTATTGGGGAGATTACAGAGATAAAATAAGGTCATTTCTCTTGTATAGAAGAAGATAGAGGGGTCAGGAACTTAGAAACATAGAGAGGGAAGAGAGCAAGAAAGGACATGGTATTACTCTTCATTTTCTGCTGTGCGACAAAGGTCAAAATGATGGCACTTCTGGACTTTGAAGAGATATGATCTTTCTTTATTGGGATTAAGTTCCCAAAGGCACATTGACTGAACTTCCTAAAAGTAGCAATGGACATTTCAGAATGAACTTCTAAAGCACAAGGGTCCTTGACTCCATGCTGAAAGTTTCCCAGCTGAACTAAGCGATAGAGAACTACCCTGGTAATTCATTTGACCAAAACTGTATCAAGCAATATGGCCTATTTACAGACATCCTTTAGGGCTTTAACCTCTCAAAATGTCAAGACATTCATTACACGTAAAAATAATATTTATGTATTCTTAGCCAAATATGCCAACACTATCTTTTCAATAATAGATCTAAATCTAAATTCAGAAAATAAGATAATATTTTTCTATGTATTTTACCTATTTTACCAACAGTGCCATAGGAATTGGGATTTTTTTTTTGCACAGTTCTAGAGAGTCTAAGCATTTTCTTATAATAAATACCTTAGTTCCTCCACAGATCCATCAGGGAATCCCATGCACATGCAATTCAAATCAAAATGATATACGAAGGAGAGTATTTTATTTGATTTAATGACCAATTCTCATTTTATTCTGACTGTAGTTTCAATTGGTCTTCATAAAGCCTTTTTTTGAATCTAAATAAAATCTGTCCATGGAAAAACCTGCTAATTTTTTTCTGTAGCTCTTTCAAGTTGTTTTGTGTGTGTATGTATGAGTGTGTTTTTGCTGTTGTGTGTGTGTGTGTGTGTGTGTGTGTATATATAATCTTAACATTTTCTATTTTATAATATTGAGGTTTGTAGTTTCTAATTTGAATTAAAAGAAATCAGTGGGGACTGTATGGTGTTGAGTGACAAATTTAAAAGTTCTTGCTGTTTACAAAGACAGATAAATTAATCTATATATATATTTTTTTAAGAGGTTTTTTGGGGGGGATATGAATTTTATAAATACTGACACATTCTATTTACCACATTTTTATTGCTTTTTTCCATATCATAGCCCTATCGAGCTCTATCTTAGGAATTAGCTACAATGTTTGAAGAAATTTTTTTTTTTTAAGTTTGGAAATCTACAGAAGTGAAGAAAGTACTTTCTTTCATCAAATTTGAATGAAGAACAAGCTTAAGAATTTTACACATCTTTGAATTCTAGTGACATCAACAGTTACAAATCAAGTTTCTTCCCTGCCTTATTTGGGATGTATGCAAACTGAGTTAATATAGTTCGTCATTTTTCACTCAGAGAAATTTTATGACTTCATTTTTAGAAATGAACTCAAATTCAATTCTCCCTTGATTGAGTGACTAAGGCAGTGACTTCACCATGGTATATTGTGAAGGAGAAAAAAGTATCGATGAGTCACAGAAAGTTTTGATTATAGCATAGATTTTATTCCACTTAGTGATTCATTTGTGACTTTTCTTTCTCTGCTGCTTTAAATGTTTCATTCCCCCTCACTCAAAACAAGGAGAACAGGGGCTGAAAAAATATGAATGTCTTCTCTGTTCACTGTAAAAAAGCAGAGAGGTGAGGATCATAGCAGAGAAGCTTTTCCTAAATGGGTTTTGTCCCAGAGTTCTCAGGATCTCCCTTTCTTTAAATAATGAAGCTAAGGTAATTATCATGTCTAAAGACTGAGTTTTTTTTCAAGAATGTATAAGAGATTGGTTATGGTAAGATCAGTGACAGAATTGGTGCTCTGCTTCTACTGATATTCTTGAGGTAATTACTGAGATTGTTTCTCTGTGCAAACCAACCCTCCATCTTCTCTTTAGGGCGTTATGACAGCCTCCCTGCCTAACAGGCAACTGAAGTTGGCTGATGTTGAGGCTAAACTTGGTCTGTAGGTGTGTGCATGGTGATGGTGGCAAAAAAATCATAATAATTTTATTCAGATCAGTGAACAATTTTCTGTGATTTTGACACACTCTTACCATATTTTGGAAAACATATTGTCTGTCCCAAAGTAAATGGTCTAATTTATTTTTTCTAAAAGGATCAGACCTATTAATAATGATAAATAAAATGTAAATAAATGTAAAATAAAATAAAAATGTAAAATAAAATAAAATAAAATGTTTTTTTTTAATTCTGAAAAATAAAAGTTTAAGTAACCAGAATAGGCATAAAATTTTGGTTTTATATTACATGGTATGATGATAAGGTTCAAATATTGTATTTAAGAATGTCAGGGTGGATGATGGATTTGGCACATATAGCATTCTTCTAATGACTGTGAAGCTGTCTTCTGTGTTATAAATAGGAAGAAGATAAAAATGCCCTGCCTGGTCCTCAGGTCATGCTAACAATGATAAAACAGCATGCATGAAAACTCACTATTTTTCATTCTTTCATGTAACAAATATACCAAATACCTTCTCTGTTTTATATGAATAATATATCATTCTGGACTATATATTTAAAAAGCAGATAGGCAAAGTTACTGATATTCTTTGAGATTGTGTGAGTTCCTCAGAAATTCAAATACCTAAGAGAAAATGTAATTTAAGAGTAAGCTTTATTTCTATTTGTTATATGATAGTATTTCATAATTATAATTCTCACTATAATAAAATCTAACCAAATAGTATTTTGAGTGGCATAGAAAATAGCTTCTAGTATTAGATACAGAAATATGTAAATCAACTAAACTCAACTGTATGCTAATTGGCCAACACACCTCTCATTTAACCAACAGTGAGCTATTCCACAAGTATCTGGGAATCAACTGGTGACTGTGTAGGTGTAAATGCATTTCTAAATTAATTTTCCAATAATAGACAATCTCTAACAAACAGAAACTTGGAAAATAAACAAGCATAAGGGCAGGAAGGATATTTTGTTTGTGATTTTATTAAATACGATGCTTTTTGTGTTTAGATGCTGTGGAATTTCATCAACCACACAAAGCATAACAAAAGTAAACTTTGACTCAGTTTTCCTACACACACTGAGCTTTTTGTGTCACTACAAAGAAATTGTTCTAAGGGCAAAAATCTACTATGTCTGTTTTATTAAAAAGCAATTCTGTTTTTTCCCCACAGTAACTGCATTATCAATTCAGAGTATGTAACATCTTTATTCGTATGTATTTCCCTACTTTATTATAGGAAATACACTTTATATAATACACACACACATATATATTTATTTTTTCTAAAGTTTTATAATAACAAAATTTCCATCAAGAATGTGAAGAATTTATTGGTATACATTAAAAAATAACGGTAAGTGAATTCATGATTTTTCCATGTAAACATCTACACCAATTTCATAGATCATAGAGCTAAAATGATTCTTAGAGACATTTTAATAAAATCCCTGTAATTCATAAAAATCTGGAAATAAGCAACTTGTGCACTATGACACAATTGGCTATATTTACATCCAAAAATTTTATATAGTGTTTTTAAACTTTATATGGCATGTAAAGCACTCAAATGGAACAAGAAACAAATTTCTGATGCTAAATTCCAATGTTGTTTCCAAAGTGAGATATTACTTAAATATTGGACGACTAATGACAAAACTGTAGACTTCCAATTTTCTTTTAATTCGTTTGTCTCTAAGTTTTATCCTCAAGAGTATGATAGATTTATAGGAACCCATAAATGTATAAACTATATGTCCACATGGCCACTTTGTTACATTAAAAAATGAAATTGTACTTCAAAATAAATGAAGTATACAGATATAAAGAAAATAGCAGCCTATCACAGATCATAGATGTGAAAATAGAGATTTCTTTTTGTTCCGAATTTCCATGTAAAACCCTTCCACTTTTCATGTTTTAATTCACAGAGCAGAATCAAAAGAAAGCATCAAAATAGCATTGTCAATGTGAATTATTGAAGAGTAGGTAGCAAAAAAATGGAAATCATTTTTACAAGGGCTAGAATTATTTAAGAATTTCATCTCTCTTGTCCCTTATTCATAATTTTGACCTCTTCTTTATGACAAGGTTTTGTGCTGATGAATTTAGTAATTCTAACTTCCTACACAGACTGTCTTTTAGAAATTATAACAGTGCTGTTGCAGACATTAAGGTTACTGATACTCATTTCATTCCTATATATGAGGGTCACATAAAAGCTCACTGAGGTAACTACATTATGAATAAGCATGGTAAGAAATGTGGGCTTTGGTTAAAAATCATGGTAAAATTCTCTTCTTGTAGATCCATTATAGATGTATACCTGGTGCATTAAAGACATTTGTAGCAAAACAAAAACAAACAAACAAAAAACATTTGTAGCAATAGGTAACAACTCTTAATGCTTATATCATACAGAAATTTGAAGGTATCAAGTGGCTTTTAAATGGCACTTCCATGGTTTGCAAGAGATTGAAAAATGTATTTACTCTCAAATTGCTTAAATATCAAGGGCAAACCGGTTGGCAGATGACATAACAAATGTTAATTCCAGTCCTCTCTTCTCTCTTCCAACACAGAATTTTCAGTGATTGGAGGTCTACTGATGATGGTGTAGTTCAAGCAATAGTTATACTCTATCTCCAGCAGTTAGACACAAATTATTTCTTATAATAGAAATAACTCTTTTGACAAGAATTGTAAGAAAATGGACATTCATTCAAATACATAATGGAAATACTTTTTGGATTGTTTCTGAGGATCCCATAGATTTTGACACTTCATAATATGTTGGCTTACGTATAAAATATTGGCACTTAAATGGTATTCTCATGTTAAGTCTGAAAACACAGTCTCTTTGCTTACACAAATACCTTTAAAAGAGGGTAATTAGTGGCCAGTGGCTAAGAAGACCTCTGTGTTGAGAGGTTATGCTAAGCCTCTTGAAGATTCTCCATGTAAACAAGTCAGACCACATCACTCATTATCCCTCCTTTGTTTACTTAGAAAAAGGTTCAAACTATTTAATGAGAGGATTACCCATACTTCAACTCTATTGAAAAAGATTAATTGATATTTTCCTGTTGGAGGTTTCACCACTTGCATTTGGCTTCCACTCTCCTATTGTTATTGATGCTGTGATCAACAGAGCAAAGTTGCTTAAAGGTTATCCAAATTTCACAGCTTAACATTACTCAAACTAATTATATTTTTTCCTTGTCTCTTAGACCTTGAGTTTCAAGGACTGCTAATTTATCAAAAAGGACTGTATTTTAAACTTTACTTGTCTGAATTGAAAATTTTATGACTAAAATCTGGATACTTTGGACAATTTTGCTGTCTTTTAGACAAACTAGAGCACCTACCCAAGTGGAATATTAAAACAGAGCCAGATTTCCATGTAAACTGAAAAATAATGAATTTTTCACTATCATGTATATAGGAGATTTTGAAAGATAATTTCAATATCTTACCATCATCTGGAGAACACTATATATATATTTTTAAAAACCCTCCATTTTGAGATACAATGCTGTGATAGAAATCTTTACAAATTTTTCCCCCAAAAATGTGTGTATTATGGACATATGGTTGCATATTTGGATAACACCATTTGCATTTTTCAAACTTGCATTTTTTTAAAGCACTAGCTTGGCTTTTGCTGTCAGAATGGCAAACTGCTAGTGTATTCATCTAAAATTCTTAGTTTAACTCTTTGTCACTTTACATTTTATGTAATGCTAATACGTTCACCTTTTCTTTAAAAAGTAACCTAATATGTTGGAGGCAGTAAAATAAGGAAGACTTTTCAAACCATAAAGTTTAATAATAGGAGGAGTCACATCATAGTGTGAAAAAAAAAAGGATAGTGTCAAAATTTGATCTTAGAAAAAATGCTTCTGAAAATTACTGGGGGAAAAGAAAGCATGTTAAAACGATTTTACTTCAGATTAATTCCCTGGAAGGATTTGCAATTTTTATGGTTTTCTAGGGTTATTTTGCAAAAGCAGTTTTAGTGCCTGAACATTTAAACATAACACACTAGAATATAGAACCCTAAAAAAATGATGATGAGAAAATAAAGATGAAAAGAACCCTAGCACTAGTAATTTATGGAGATTACACTCTCAAGTCTTCATTTGCTGTATGCTTTCTAACAGAACATCCTTAAATTACTTTATCCCATCTGTAAATTTCTTTGTGATACAATGTAAAAAGTGAGGCATATTGCAAACATAACCTGCTACAGCATTTTAAGACAAATACTTCACTGGCCCCCGACCCCAAGGAGCAATCTTATTCAAGGGAATAAGGTGCCCACTTATGGTTGAATGATTTACCTGTCTTACATAATTTATACATATCAAGAATTAGGTTATCTAAAGAACATGTTTTAACTTACAGATTAAATTTTATATAAATTGTACTTTCAAATCAACATTACCAATAATCTTTTATTTTCAGATAACCACCCTAAAGGTCCATGTTACATTTTCTATATATGTTAAAATATGCACTATTTTAAATTTTGCAATATTGTGCATATATTTGGACATATTGCAGACATATTTGGACATATTGTGGACATATTTGGAATATTTCAGTTTTTCTCTTAATTGACATACTATATGGCTACTTATATTCCCTAGCCACTTCAATCTGCTTCTTTCGAATTATGTTTTTGCAATGTGTTTATCTAATTATTACTTATTTATTAGTTTCAGCAGAAGTATTTAATTAATTAGCATCTGATGCAAAGATAAAAGTAAATACCAGCACGTAAATGATACTATTGAAAAGGTACAAATTGTATTGATTCTAATACTGGCATATGCAGTTAACCTTATTGATTTAGTTGAGTACGTTAAAATAACATAATAAAAACTATTTTACCACAAGACACTATAATCTGACCACTGTGTCTGCTTTTTTGCCTTCAAAACTTAACGCATAGCCTAACATCGAACATATTGATTCTTTTAAATAGTCATCCTCTAATAAATATGACATTATCACTCCAAGTTCAGGCAGTTGTGTTAGGTGATTAGAGAGTAGGCATGTAATCAGAGGAAGTACTTTGAAAGATCATCTTTCTTTATTCTCTTCCTTTGAAACACACAGAGAGGGGAACTGTGAAATAGCAATAACTGCTGAACTGGCTGTTACATAATCTGTGCTAACTGATGAAGTACTGATACTTAAAAAGTGATCATCTATCCCTTTAAAGATTGAAGATGTCAGTACACATATACATTCAATTGCTATAGCTGAGGTAGTTCTTGGAGATCACTTTTAAGGAAATTTTAAAAGTATATAAGAAAATATCTTCAAGCATTCCCTAGTAGATCCTTGAACACATATTTTCATTATTCAATATGTGGCAGACAAAATATTAGGAACTAGGTAAACAAAGATAAATTAGAGGTGATTCCAGCTCATAGTCTAAAGCTAAAAATTACTGGTATGAATTGTTATTTACTCACATAGAATTCAGAGGGAAAAAAATTAAGGTCAAAGACTGGTAGATCTAATGTAAGTTTCCAGTAGTCTCCACCCATGAGGTGGAGGCCTTGACCTGAGTTTCAACATTGCTGCAAAGGAATACAAAACCACACACCACTGTTGGAAGATGATAAAATATGATCATATTCTAACAATATATTTTAAAACAAAATGTACTTAATCCAGCTATTAAAAGGCATAACTTAAACAGAAGGAACACAAGACTTAAACAAAGCAGAAGACAGCTGTCCAGAAATTATCAATTGCTAAAGCACACAGATTGTGATTAAATTTTAATGCAGCTTTTAAGCAAAGATTTTGCTTATCAGAGAGAAAGAATCCCACAGAAAATATTGTTATTGATTTCATCATTTTAGATGTAACTGATCCTTTAAGTAATTTTTCTTGCTTTCAGTACTAGTTCTTAAAGTGACTGCTTATACTGGGCAAATCATTAGATGGTATGTTCATTTAAAATTCTAAGCCAAATGCATAAATTGTTCTCCAGTGCACTCAAAGTCACATCTGTTGAAAACAAAACACAGCATTCAACCCATTGAATAAAAACAAAACATAACTGTAGAATAGCTGGATAGTCAAATCATGTAAATTAAATGGCATTGAAAATGATATTTCTTATTGATTTTTTTCAGGGAACCCAGTCTTTGGAATTAAAATATATTGATTACCTCTTATGTAACCCAAATTAACAGTAAGGCAATTCAATCTGCCAGAGCATCAGACTAGTTTTAGAGTCAGGGAATAGGGAATAAGAACACGTTTTCCAATTTTTTTATTAACAAATAAAATGCCATGTTGGTTCTCTGTACGAAAGTACATATAATATTTTATCAATAAAATTAATTATTAAAAATGAGAAACCTTTATAGTCATACTTTATATTCTAATGGTCCATAATAATTCAACCATGTGTGAGATAGTTAAAGTCAAAAAAGCAACTTTAGTTAAAAATTAGTTATACAAAACAAAAATTTTGTTATATAAATAAAGACTTCC
The DNA here is from genome assembly GCF_905146905.1 of Nyctereutes procyonoides. NCBI lineage: Eukaryota > Metazoa > Chordata > Mammalia > Carnivora > Canidae > Nyctereutes > Nyctereutes procyonoides. Next base: position 17,653,319 of record NW_026575145.1, read on the forward strand.
TCAGGTTAAAAAATTGCTTATACATTTCAGAAATAAGGACACATTTAGTTATATAACTACATGCCTTCATTTGTTAATTCAGACAGTATACATTGAATGCCAATCAAGTGCCAGACCCTAAGCTAGGCACCAGTGTGTATGTGTGTCTATGTATATGTTCTCATAATAAATGAGCGTGTAGGACTTGAGTATAAGGAATAAATATTGACTCAATCTTTATTTCTAATGCATATTGTCAAGCAGTTTATTAATCAGTCAATCTGAAGTCAACCAAATGATGTATATAATGAAGTTATCTCCTTAAAATACTGTAGGTTTTCCTATTAGAAATATGGGACATACCTTTTAAAGCAAATAAGCTTAATATGGCAAAACATATGGTCTAAATTTTAATAACTACCTTGCTTTGATATTTTTCTGAAGTCACATTTTATTACCCTTGTAGCTCTTAAGTACTGTTGAATGATTAGATTAATATTGGTCTGATCAGTTATTGGCAACAAAGAAGAGCCAAGCAACTAGAACTCATTCTAGATGTCTCAAACATCTGAAGATACAGTAAGATATAGAAATATAGATACTGATACAACTATAAATATGAGATAATTGGCTGAATTTTTTACTTTTTAGCTGTGTGATGACTAGTCTGTTAGTAAATCAAATAACATTGTTTGCATATGCTTATTTGTGTCCTCATTTAACAAAGTTCTAAGAAATTATACCATCTCACGTGGGCTAATGCAGAGCTAAATAATTCATCTTCTAAACAAACAGTATCTATATTATTTACACCTATAGTTAGTATTTTTTGAGTATTTTAAGGTCAGTAAGGTGTTTTAGTGTATTGATGATTAACTAAATTCTCACTTCCCCAAAAATCATTTTGCTTACTGATTAATCTATATTGATCAAATCACATAAAATGCTTAGACTGTCCAACACAGGCCACAATCAAAAAAGCGTCTCTTGGGTTATATTGTTTGTTTGGGATGGAAAGGGAACTGGAGAAAAAAAATTCATAGTCTCTGCAATTGTGAAAAAAAAATCTAGTTTAAAGGTTATTAAAAAACTGGGCCGCCTGGGTGGCTCAGCAGTCGAATATCAGCCTTTGGCTCAGGGCGTGATCCTGGGGTCCCGGGATCGAGTCCCACATCGGGCTCCCTGCATGGAGCCTGCTTCTCCCGCCTATGTCTCTGCCTTTCTTTGTGTGTCTCTTATGAATGGATAAATAAAATCTTTAAAAAAAATGGTTGTTAAAAAGCTAAGTTCTCAGTATCACTTGTCACTGACAGATAACTATTACCAGGTATTTTGGATTTTCTAATAATTATAGTGATACAGCATAGGCCATCACTTAGTCTTTCACAGGAAGAAATGAACCTTATTTGAACCTTGGAAATTCCAAAGTCAAACTCTTCAAGTCATAAGTATATACTCAGTTCAATTAGGAACAACATTTATCCCTTAGACTAACATTCTTCTGAACATCTGAAACTTCAACAATATCATTATATTCATTCAAAAAATCTGAATTCTGTTTGCCAAAATCCTTCTGTGAGTTGAATAATATTGAAAATACCTGTTTATCTAAATTATAGAAAGCTCTATAAGTGTCTAGTTCAATGTCTCTTTACTCTCCTATGACTGAGTAGAGTATACATAATCCCAGAGGCAAAAACAACTACATGGCAGGGGCACAACCAGTTTAATCTCCATGGCCTGGAAACATTCCATCACTTAGAATTCATGTTTTCACAACAACTTGCCAGTTTCAACATTTCTCTAATTAGAAGATATTTAGAGCCCTTATTTCTCCAAAACGAACAGAATTCAGGTTTCAGGGTTTTATTTTTTATTTTTTTCTTAGGTTTCAGGTTTTTAGACCAAGTGTTGAATGTTAAGGAGACAAATGAGTGTTCAAAACAGATCAGCAAGTTTAAACGTTTAAGTTATTTGAAACTATCAGTCATCTCATCTCTTCCTTGCCTTACCAGATGTCTTTCAGTATCATTTTTTATAAAATCGAGTGTTTCTTTATTATTTGTTAAACCTAGGATCCTAATTCCCTTTTTATCCAAATTAAAAAAAAAAAAAACCTTATTCACTTCTACTTTACCTGAGTGAGACAGTCATTTTCATGATTATTTTAATTAAACTTAAGTCATTTTTTTTTGCCATAGATTTAATTTAAAACAAATACATATGCCCATTCTGGATGGTAGTGATGAGACACAAACTGGGGGAAGTAGAGTTAGATATTTTCATGATTGCTAGTGAAGGCATCCAAACAGAGACCAACTATTCTCCACTTAAAGAAAAAAGAAAATCAACCTCAGCAGATCACAAATCCTTCTTGTCTGTTGTTCTTGAATTTAATGCTTTAATGAAAAGATTGTGCTTCAAGTTCTCTGTGAGTGTGATATTGGTTGAAGTAAAATGAGGTATTGTTTTCTGTCTTCCAACACAATCAACCAATCCAGGATGAATCACATCACATGATGACATGGTCCTCTTGAGCTCAAGGATGAAAGTGTGGGAGATAAAATGAGGGGACTTGGGGGTAGCATCATTCAACACTTTTCCCCTTCCTGGTCATTGTATCTTTCTCTTGAACTGATTTTCATTACATGAACTCTATAAATTGAAGCCCGTATCATTTGACAAGGCTTTGCCAGCAATAATAATATCTAACACTTTTTTAGCATTTATGTGTTATATACTATACTGGTACTAGTTCATTTTATTCTCAAAACTTTTACAAATGGTCCTATTGTGACTTCATTCCCATTTCTGGGAAGCAAACCATGTGCCTGCATTTAGCATGTGATGTTTCCAATTTCAAAATTATATGGTTAATTCTTAATGGCTAAAATTTATAAGAAGCAACAGAGTAGATTTTTGAGCATGAACTTGGATATTAGAGATATTTGTCTAATAGATTTGGCTGAGAGTGTATCATTCTGTGATACTATCACAATTACCTTTTTTCTCACTTGAATTGTACATTACAGATAAGGATCTCTATGCCATTACTCCTTCCCTGACCTGCAGCAACTCTTTTATCCTTCCTATGTCTTACCACTTCATACGAGAAATGGGCAGAAAAATACCTCCCAAGAATAATGAGAGAATTTAATGAGATAGTATACTGAAAGTGCTTAGCCCGGTGTTTACTATGGGGTTAAGTACTGATTATTATTAATAAACAGAATGGCATGAAATGGCAAGACTACCTGACATTCTATGTTTTCTCCTAACCTTTTTCACATTTCCAAATTTTTTCATTCACGGGGGATTACCTGACAGGAGAAATGAAACTGATAGCTTGAAAGGAAGTCACACCCTTCTGAGTGGCCCAGAGCAAAACTTGAATACCATCAGATCTTAAGAAATTAACATATAGACATGTTGCAGTTTTCAAGCTGTCACTTTGGAGTTTAACATTTCCCCAGTGACATTAGTGCAATTGTTCAGCCAAGAGTTTTAATACATTTTCTCTTGTTTTTCTTCTATTTTTTTCTCTTCCCTTTTCTTTACTTTTTCTTTCTTTCTCTCTTTTTTCTTTTGTTGTTGTTGTTGCTGTTGGTATGTGGCATTATCTTTCCTCTCACTGTGAAGACCTCCATTTGGAAAGCAAGTAGAGATCTTATTCACCAATTCTATTATGCCTTTTAAATTTAGGGAAGTTTTCTCTTTTTCCTCTCCCTAAGATCCATCAGTTTGCAGATTTTCAACAAACTATTTTTAGAGTTACTAATATCATTTTTGCAGGTCTTTCAGGAAGGATTTGAGTAGGCATAATTGTGGGGTGTTTATGTTTTTTGTTTTTGTTACTAGGACCTTAATCTTTGTCTCTTTCCCTTGTTACAAAGATTATTGAAAAACAGCAGGTCTGAGCTTTTAAATAGGATTGCATGCATCTTTGAAAGCTAATACTTTATATCGTGCTAAATGATAGTGCTCTTTAAAAATTGGATGTGTTATGTTGTAAATAAGGTTAAATACAAAGAATCAAGGTTTTAGGAGTCCCAGGGTCTTGCTACATTAATCTCAAGTCAGATACTGTTTTATGAGAGGGCACAGTAGTTTAATGGGCATTTATTGATTTAAATTAAATTATAACTTTGGAGACAGTAACTTGCAAACTTAAAACAGTCATATGATATTATGAATTACATCTTATGCACATTAAGAGATCTTAAAGCAAGGAAACCAAAGATAGAAAATATTGGCTCACATTTCAAGCCACAATAAGTGTGAATATAGCCTCAATTTAATAAAAACGTATAATGCAACTTTCCTTGGGTTAAATGTCTGACAATTGCTCTTGGAATGGGTACTTGTTTTCCCATTATTGGTCACTTTAATTGACTTACACTCTAGTTTTCTCATTTAAAGATCACTTTATAGTATTGGGTGTTCTTCATCTGAGAGATATGTTCTAGTCCTCCTGGTCCAACAACACAACAGTTTACATATTTCTGAACTTGATCCGAAAACTGATTTAAAAATCCATATGGACAATCCAATTTATCTGAAAATATATACACACAAGTCTGCTCAGAGGTGGCTAAAATAAAATAAATTTCATTTTAGGAGACAGGAAGGAAGCCAAGACAAGAGAGTGAAGATTCTGAAGTAAATGGGTACTTGCTTTGACCAAGATCGAAAGCCACCTCTCCCCAGAGAATATTAGAAGAGGGCATGGAAGACAAGCATTGGAAAAGTAGAATGTTTGTGCTTTTCTTTCTGGTGAACTGCATTAAAAATTCAGCAAAAGGGGGGATCAGTTTACATTACTCTTCTTGTTTCGCATGTATCAACTGACAGGTGCTGTAAACATACATAGACAAACATGGTCCTATGCTTGCAGTGCTCCAGTGACTGCGGAAGGCAGTGTGTAATCTCCCAAGGTGATCACACAGAGGACTGTGCAGACACACTATGCTGAGATTGAAGAAGAGGCCATAAATATTCTCTTTCCCATAAAACTACAGGAGCTCGCCTTTCAACTTTGATTCTCAAGAAAATCCATTCAGAGAGATGGTTTTGTTCCGACAATAAGTTACTGAGGTCCAGCGGTCTTCTTTTGATTCTGAGGACTTGACTGAAACCTTACTAGTACTTCTGAAATAACAGCAGAAGGAGCCCAGGAGGCCCCTTGGTCTTCTGTATGTCTTGCTTTGCTGGAGGTAAACCGCTGATCCACACGCCTTTGATTTCACTAAGGGTAGAACCTCAGGCATCAGGTAGAGAGAACTGACCTTGGCTTTGAGATCAGGCTCAGTATTTAAGACATTTACTCATTTGTGTTGTAGAGATGTCACGGCAAATACATTATATCCGTTTATACTGAACACTAAGAGGCTCCTTTTTCTACACCATAGACAGCGATTTGGCTGAGATTGTATCATTCTGTGATACTATCCCAACTACCTTTTTTCTCACTTGAATTGTACTTTTGGCTGTCATTTGCGCTTTTGAATAAAGGTTTACATTAGTAGAAGATATCATAATAGCCTATCTCCTTTTCATGAGTTGATATACAAATCAAAAAGAAAGGATAAGGCCAAGACTCCCTTTGTCCTTGGAAAAGTATGCCATCTGCATTTAGCTTATGATATTCAGCTGGGAACAAAATTCTAGCATAAGGAAGTCGTTAATACAACCCTCAAGTTACACTGTAAATTCAAAGTACTTTAAATGCCTTATAATAGTCAAAGCCAGTAAAATCGACCCTGTATATTTTTATTTCATCTCTGTTGGATCATATGATATTTAATAATTGGTTCTGGCACCTCGTTGCAAATTATTATAACTTTGAGATTCAACAGTCCTATTGAACATATGGGCAGCACAGCCTCAGAACATATATATGATACAGCCTCATGAGAGGACCTTCTGTCTTGTTTTCCTTAGCTTGGAAGGGTCAGGTAAATTTTGTTGTGTCGTCATGTGCTAAGATTCCACAATCTCTGTTTTGCAGGGTAAATGCTTAATGGAACTGATCCCCCCTCCCCGCCCCTTAGCTGTGAACACTTCCTTTGCAAAGCCAAAAGAAAAATTCATGCATCTGGGATGCAGTTTACTGGGCTCTTACTAAAGCAGTTATAAAGCTATTCCAGTATCAGTGCACAAGTATTCATCAACCCAGAATAGGTTCTATTACTTAGTGCCATATTGTATCCTGGCTGAGCTGCAAACTATGAGAGTTTCTGGAGTTAGGAGACCTTCCCGTGTGGTATTGAAAGCATATGATGATCCTTCATTAATCCCGAAGGAAATGGAAAGTTGGCGATAAAATGCAGTTGACCCCAAGAAACCTTTTGTAGAGTTCGACATTCTCCCTTTAGCATTTCTTTTTTTCCAGCTCTGCTCACAGTAACACCCTGAGACAATATTGAGAGAGGTATTTCCACATCAACAGCCCATTAAGGTTATTTTGAATGTTCCTGCTGCTTTGCCTCTGTATCTAGCCTTTGTGCCTTGATTTGCTCTTGTATTATTTCACATTAATTGCCATATTGTTTATTGCCATATCCCAACATACCATAACATGGGCACAGTGGCAATAATTACATAGGAAGCTGTACTTAAAAAAAAAAGATGTCAAGATGGGTAGTGGCGGGTGAGTGGGTAGGGTAGCAGAAAGTTATGATTTATACCTTATGTTGACATTGTGGAACAGAGCTGGTTCAATTTCTCTTGATTTCACTGTTAATGCCTCAAATTAATCTCTCTCTCTCTGTCATATAATTATTCATCACCAAGACTACTAAGCTAAAAAGTTCACAGAGGTGGGGGCAATGATTAAAGGAATTTTCCAAGCATTTATTTTACTCTTGCCACTGCAACGTTACATTTTTTTTTTTTTAAATTGACATCCAGGTGGACAAGAAGCAGCCATATGCAATGTTTGTGATCCTGACTCATTTTAAAACTCCCGTTTCCTTTAAGAATTCTTTTTTAAACAAAAAATGCTTCTTGTACCTCTGCTTGTGTGCACGTGCATTCGCTCTGAACAGGCATACAAGGCATTCTGAGGCTCTGGAATATGATTCCTTCTTTGTCCTATTCACCAAAATCCACCTCTCCTTGAGCCATCCTACCCTCCTACACCACATTGTTACTGAGAATCTTCTTCACAATTAAGTTGTCACTTGGTCTAGACAGTACCAAGAATCGTCCTAACCCTGGTGAGCAGCAAGTCAGAGTCATGCTTGATCCCGGTTGACAGTCTGGAAGTTGAAATCCTTTTCATGTCGGCGGAGTTGAAAATATCTTTCTTTTACTGCCGATTCGCTTCCGATGCTGGGTCTGCTTGCTTGGCACCACGTCAGCCAGCAGGTGGAGTGCTTGCTAACAGTAATTGAATACACAGAACTTGAATTTAAAGTAAGTGGAAACCACTTTTCTTGTTATAAACTGCTAAAACCATATTTACACTGAACTCTTTCTATGGCTATAATTAGTTAAAAAAAAAGTTTCAAGGGCAGGGTTGAGATGAACGCAGGACGATATAGTTACATGATAGAGCACAGAGAGGCAAATTGTGCCCAAGAGGATCCACACATCATATGGTGTAAACTGATGTAAAGGGGCACTCTCTCAAACATTCAACTGAATTTAATTTGGAAAATAGACCTTAGTCCCTCTTTGAAAAATTTAGTATTTCTGCTGTCCAAAGAATAAACTAGCCTTGATTAGTTGTATGCGAAAAGGCTTGAGCAATAGAGGATTAATTACATACACGTGTTAATAATAGTCATAGTAGATTCAGCATCTTTGGAAAGAAAAGTTGCAGGAGATGCCTCCAAAATAAAGTGTAACTTTCCCATAAGAGTGTCTTGTTTTCCTTCAGAAGAAGGTTTTCAAATGTATTTAAAAGCTGCAGCTTGAGACTTGCTAACTACATCACTCTAAATCTATCTATATCACACCTAAAGATGTTAAAGCAACATTTAGAACTCCAAGGAGAAAACAAGCAACAGAATTTAGAAAGCAGGAACCACATGGAAATAAGAAAAATCTTCAGTCGTTTTTTAAGAATGTGAGTTATATGATGTGAAGTAGATGAAAATGCAAGAGTTTAAAAAAGAATCTCTTGTTCCATATCAGGAATACTTACAGATCTGATTTCATGGCACGCAAGTACTGAAGATCTCTATGGCTTGCAAATACCATTTCGTCTAAAAGGACTTCAGAGCGAATAATTGCACAGTATGCAACGACAAACACTGCTAAAATAGTGATCACTTCCCCTTTATTTAACTTTTTTTTATTATAAAAATGGTAAACTCTCTTAAATATAACTTCGTGAGGACATTGTTGATTTTTTTTAATTATGTCATCGTGTTCTCAGCTCATATTAAATTTTGGACAGATTTGTGTTTCAAATATATGACTTTTTTTTCACTTGGGGTTGGGATTGAGGAATGGAGGAGAAGAGTGAGCACTGCTAACTGAATTAGTCAGCTAAAGCTTTATGTGGTAAATAACTCTTTGAAGCATGCAATAAATAGGTTTACTAAACCCAAGCAACTGCTTGCCGCTCACTGCCTCTTGAAGCAATATCGATGGCAAAATTGAACTCCCTCAGGCCAGAGAAAAGGGAGGGAGGGCAAAGTAAAGTTACTGTTAATTTAAAATAATAAAATGCTATATTTTCTATTTCTCATCCAAAAGGAAAAAAGTATGTTCATTTCCATCAAACCATGGAGTCTGGCTATTCAAGTGGCAAACTATGACCAGAACACAATCTATATCCCTAGCCAAGAAAGAGAGCTTTGGGGAATGTATTTATTATCTGATTTTGATCGGAGAAGCAGTATGAATATTGGCATATTCTAGTACCAAGGCAAACTGTGTGGTTGTGGACTAGCCTACGAAAGAACTGTAGAGGAGTTCTGTGAAGAAATGGATACCTTTGTCTATGTCTTTCTCCATGTTCATTTATTTCTTCAGGTTCTACAAGTATCACTGCATACTTAGCATATTTTTATTCCTCTCATTTGGAAAAAGCAATTGAGTTCTGTCGCTTTCTTGTTATTCATTATTCATTTTACCTTGTTTTGTTTGCTTCACTCTGTTGCTGTCCCTTAGATGTTGAGCCACATCATGCTCAGCCAGTGTTCATCCCTCGATAGTGAGTAGGCAATAGACTTTACTGAGAAACAGAAAACGTTAGCCTCTGATCTCACCAGGATTATATTCTCTCTTAATAGAAGCTGTTGATAGATCCTGAACAGCTCCACACTTGGGGTGTTGACTTGTAGAATGAAATCCTCTGCACACAAGCACAGCAAAATATTTTGGTGAAAAGTAATTATCAGAAATAGTGACACTAGGAAATTAGTTAACTACATTTCAGCATGAAGCTTGAGTTACCCCTGCCCATTCTTGTTCCAGACCCATCTGAAATCAGCAATTCAGTTTAATGATGTCACAACATTTGCCAGGCTGTGGGCACTGAATAGAAGACACGGGACTGCCCCCATCGTATGAGGTTCCCCTCCTTTCCCTCTACGCAAACAGCCCATCTGTCTCACTCGCCCAGAAACTGTTATCTTTGAAACATCATTCTATTATTACCATGGTTGTTCTTTAAAACTGGTCCTTAACTTTGGATTTTGTTTTGGAAATCAGATTTGCAAATTCTCTCACATCTCATTGGCCCATTTAAAATGTGGATAGTAATATGCCCTGGAAGCAGCTCATCTCACTAAAGAGCTCAAATACTCTATATTTCCATTCACTTACTAGAGGATAACCTTTTGTGAAATACAGATAGCCTACTTTTTTTTTAATCACAACAAAGAATCCAACCCCTCCCAACCTCTAATATTTTTCAAAGTGTGAATTGAAGAGGACTTAGAGACAGATGGGTCTGGATGATCAAGTTACCTGTTATAGCAGCACATCTGCCGGGGCAGTCAATCACTGTGATGGCTCTGACAGGTCGATGGAGCCTGAGCAAGAACGGCTAATGCAGACAGAAGAACGGCTGGGGAAGGGCAGACCTCCTGCCTGTCTCCTGGGTTTGGCTGGTCTGAAAGCTGTACTTGAATTTGCTCTAGTTAAAATTCTGTCTGTCTATTGAGCGATGATATTAGATGAAAGATTTGGGCTCCTAATTTTTTTTTAAAGCCAACATATTGAACACATATGATTGGGAATGAGTCGATTAGCACTTTCAAGCTGTCAGTCAATATTTGGTCGTATTTAGGGGACGGGGCGGGGAGTGTGCGGTGAATAAGATTAGGAAACGAAGAGGTAGGAGATAGTTTCAGAACTGCATTTTTCCCTAAAAGTGTCAAAAGGATGAAATGCATTAAGCACTGATTCTGAGATGCCTATTTCTGCGAGCTCAGTATAATAAAAATTAGCATTGAACAGAACAAAGGCAACTCTAAGAATGTCAAAAAGCAAAATTAATTTATGGAGGCATGCTATTTTATTTCCTCTGTATATATGCTCCTTTCCTCCCCTCTTCAATCATAAAGTGAATCCTATTTATCAATCCTAATAGATCCAAATATTTGGCAATATCATGTGTTAGGAAATATGGAGCAAGGGATTCCAAGATTTCACAAACAATTGAAAAGATGTGCTCCAATTAAGTGCAGCACTAATTGTACCACTTCTATGACACATTTGTAAAAGTGGAGATGTTAGAAGACAATAGAACCTCAAAATATCTAGATTCCTACTAATGGCTAATGAATCAGTTGTTAAAATTGGCAGTAAGGCAGTACCAAAAAGTAATGATAATAATAATCCTGAATCTCAAAGAAATACCTTAATGGAAGGTAATGGCAAGAATTGTTAACACCCATCAACATCTAGAGAGCAAGTTAAATTTATGGTTAGTTAAATTTCTGTATTCATGTATGTATGTATAGATATTTATTTTTGTATACGTGTGTGTATATTTTATGTCTATGATTAGAATACACATATTTACATATTTATAGCTGAATACATACATTTCTTTGAGAAGTAAAAGAAAAATATTCCATAAGATAAGCA